>NC_092049.1:47720357-48022363 GCF_003086295.3 Arachis hypogaea | reverse complement strand
ATAAGGTAATCCAAGATGTCTAATACAATAGTAAGAGGTCCTATTTATAATAAACTAGTCACTAGGGTTTACATGAGTAAGTAATTGATGATAAATCCACTTCCGGGGCCCACTTGGTGTGTGTTTGGGCTGAGCTTAAGTGTTGCACGTGCAGAGGCCATTTGTGGAGTTGAACGCCAGTTTTGTGCCAGTTTGGGCGTTCAACTCTGGTTTTGGATCCTTTTCTGGCGCTGGACGCCAGATTTGGGCAGAAGCTGGCGTTGAACGCCAGTTTACGTCGTCAATTCTTGGCCAAAGTATGGACTATTATATATTTCTGGAAACCCTGGATGTCTACTTTCCAACGCAATTGGAAGCGCCCATTTCGAGTTCTGTAGCTCAGAAAATCCACTTTGAGTGCAGGGAGGTCAGAATCCAACAGCATCAGCAGTCCTTTTTCAACCCTGAATCTGATTTCTGCTCAAGTCCCTCAATTTCAGCCAGAAAATACCTGAAATCACAGAAAAACACACAAACTCATAGTAAAGTCCAGAAATGTGAATTTAACAAAAATCTATTAAAAACATCCCTAAAAGTAACTAGATCCTACTAAAAAATACTAAAAACAATGCCAAAAAGCGTATAAATTATCCGCTCATCACAACACCAAACTTAAATTGTTGCTTGTCCCCAAGCAACTAAAAATCAAAATAGGATAAAAAGAATAGAATATACTATAAATTCCAAACTATCAATGAAACAGAGCTTCAATCATATGAGCGGACTTATAGCTTTTTGCCTCTTGAATAGTTTTGGCATCTCACTTTATCCATTGAGGTTCAGAATGATTGGCATCTATAGGAACTCAGATTCGATAGTGTTATTGACTCTCCTAGTTCAGTATGATGATTCTTGAACACAGCTTTTTATGAGTCTTGGCCGTGGCCCTAAGCACTTTGTTTTCCAGTATTACCACCGGATACATAAATGCCACAGACACATAATTGGGTGAACCTTTTCAGATTGTGACTCAGCTTTGCTAAAGTCCCCAATTAGAGGTGTCCAGGGTTCTTAAGCACACTCTTTTTTTGCTTTGGACCTTGACTTTAACCGCTCAGTCTCAAGTTTTCACTTGACACCTACACGCCACAAGCACATGGTTAGGGACAGCTGGGTTTAGCCGCTTAGACCAGGATTTTATTCCTTTAGGCCCTCCTATCCACTGATGCTCAAAGCCTTGGGATCCTTTTTATTTCCCTTGCCTTTTGGTTTTAAGGGTTATTGGCTTTTTGCTCTTGCCTCTTGGTTTTAAGAGCTTTGGCTTTTTCTGCTTGCTTTTTCTTTCTTTTTTTTTTTCGCCTAATTTTTTTTTTCTTTTTTTTTTCTGCAAGCTTTGTTCTTTGCTGCTTTTTCTTGCTTCAAGAATCATTTTTATGATTTTTCAGTTATCAAATAACATGTCTCCTAGTCATCATTCTTTCAAGAGCCAACATATTTAACATTCTTAAACAACAACTTCAAAGACATATGCACTGTTCAAGCATTCATTCAGAAAACAAGAAGCATTGTCACCACATCAATATAATTAAACTAGTTCAAGGATAATTCGAAACTCATGTACTTCTTGTTCTTTTGAATTAAAACATTTTTATTTAAGAGAGGTGATGGATTCATAGGACATTCATATCTTTAAGACAAAGTTACTAACTACTAATGATCATGTAATGAAGACACAACACAGATAAGCACATAACATAGAAAACGAAAAACAGAGAAAGTAAGAACAAGGAATGAGTCCACCTTAGTGATGTCCTTGAGCTCTTCTATGTCTCTTCCTTGTCTTTGCTGCTCCTCCTTCATTGCTTTTAGATCTTCTCTGATTTCATGAAGGATGAGGAGTGCTCTTGATGTTCCACCCTTAGTTGCTTCCAATAATTGTGTGGAAGAAAATGTATCCCCTGAGGTATCTCAGGGATCTCTTGATTTGCAGTCAAATGTTCTACCACTGAGCTATAGACCCTTGATGGAAGCATTTGTCTTCCCTTTCCTCTTTCTAGAGGCTTCTCTGGCCTTAGGTGCCATCAATGGTTATGGAAAAAACAAAAAAGCTATGCTTTTACCACACCAAACTTAGAATGTTGCTCGCCCTCGAGCAAAAGAAGAAAGAATAGAAGAATAAGAAGAAGATATGGAGGAGATGGAGGGAGATGTGTATTCGGCCATATGGGTGGGATTGGGTGGGAAAGAGATGTTGAATTTTGAAGGAAGTGGGTGTTGGATGTGAGTGGTAAAGAGTAATAGGAAGAATGTATGGAATAGAGGATGATGAGAAGAGAGAAGAGAGTGAGTGAGGTGGGTGGGGATCCTGTGGGGTCCACAGATCCTGAGGTGATCCTGTGAGGTCCACAGATCTTGAGGTGTCAAGGCATTTACATCCCTGCACCAATTTAGGCATGCAAAATGCCCTTGCACACAACTCTGGGCGTTCAGCGCCAGGTTGGTGCCCATTTTGGGCGTTCAACGCCCCTTTGCTGCCATATCTGGCGTTGAACGCCAGAACCATGCTTGTTCTGGGCGTTCAGCGCCAGGATGCTCCCATTCTGGGCGTTCAGCGCCAGAACTATGCTCTGTTCTGGCGTTTGAACGCCAGACAGATGCTCCTCCAGGGTGTGATTTTTCTTCTGCTGTTTTTGATTCCGTTTTCAATTTTTTTGTTTATTTTGTGACTCCACATGATCATGAACCTAAGAAAACATGAAAAACAATAAAAATAAGAATTAGATAAACATTGGGTTGCCTCCCAACAAGCGCTTCTTTAATGTCAATAGCTTGACAGTGGGCTCTCATGGAGCCTCAATGATGTGCAGAGCTTTGTTGAAACTCTCTAACACCAAACTTAGAGTTTGGATATGGGAGTTCAACACCAAACTTAGAGTTTGGTTGTGGCCTCCCAACACCAAACTTAGAGTTTGACTGTGGGGGCTCTGGTTGACTCTGCTTTGAGAGAAGCTTTTCAAGCTTCCTCTCCATGGTTGCAGAGGGAGATCCTTGAGTTTTGAATACAAGGGAGTTCTCATTCCATTGAAGGACTATTTCACCTCTGTCAACATCAATCACAGCTCTTGCTGTGGCCAGGAAAGGTCTTCCTAGGATGATGGATTCATCCTCTTCCTTTCCAGTATCCAGGACTATGAAATCAGCAGGGATGTAAAGGCCTTCAACCTTTACTAACACGTCCTCTACTTGTCCATAAGCCTATTTTCTAGAGCTGTCTGCCATCTCTAATGAGATTTTAGCAGCTTGCACCTCATAGATTCCCAGTTTCTCCATTATAGAGAGGGGCATGAGGTTTATTCCTGAACCAAGGTCACACAGAGCCTTAAAGATCATGGTGCCTATGGTACAGGGTATTATGAACTTTCCAGGATCCTGTCTCTTCTGAGGCAATGTCAGTTGATCCAGATCACTAAGTTCATTGATGAACAAGGGAGGTTCAACTTCCCAAGTATCAATGCCAAATAATTTGGCATTCAGCTTCATGATTGCACCAAGAAACTTGGCAGTTTGCTCTTCAGTGACATCCTCATTCTCTTCAGAAGAGGAATACTCATCAAAGCTCATGAAGGGCATAAGGAGGTTCAATGGAATCTCTATGGTCTCTAGATGAGCCTCAGAGTCCTTTGGTTCCTCAGAGGGAAGCTCCTTATTGATCATTGGACGTCACAGGAGGTCTTCCTCCTTGGGATTCACGTCCTCTCCTCTCCTCACAGGTTCGGCCATGGCGCTTATGTCAATGGCCTTGCACTCTCCTTTTGGGTTCTCTTCTGTATTGCTTGGGAGAGTACTAGGAGGGATTTCAGTAATCCTTTTACTCAGCTGGCCCACTTGTGCTTCCAGATTTCTAATGGAAGACCTTGTTTCATTCATGAAACTTACAGTGGCCTTAGATAGATCAGAGACTAGATTTGCTAAATTAGAAGCATTTTGTTCAGAGTTCTCTGTCTGTTGCTGAGTGGATGATGGAAAAGGCTTGCTATTGCTAAACCTGTTTCTTCCACCATTATTAAAGCCTTGTTGAGGCTTTTGATCCTTCCATGAGAAATTTGGATGATTTCTCCATGTTGAGTTATAGGTGTTTCCATAAGGTTCACCTAAGTAATTTACCTCTGCTATTGCAGGGTTCTCAGGATCATAAGCTTCTTCTTCAGAAGATGCCTCTTGAGTACTGTTGGATGCAGCTTGCATTCCATGCAGACTCTGAGAAATCATATTGACTTGCTGAGTCAATATTTTATTCTGAGCCAATATGGCATTCAGAGTATCAACTTCATGAACTCCCTTCTTCATAGGCGTCCCATTACTCACAGGATTCCTTTCAGAAGTGTACATGAACTGGTTATTAGCAACCATGTCAATGAGTTCTTGAGCTTCTGCAGGCGTTTTCTTTAGGTGAATGGATCCACCTGCAGAAGTATCCAATGACATCTTAGATAACTCAGACAGACCATCATAGAATATATCCAGGATGGTCCATTCTGAAAGCATGTCAGAAGGACACTTTTTGGTCAACTGTTTGTATCTTTCCCAAGCTTCATAGAGAGATTCACCTTCTTTCTGTCTGAAGGTTTGAACATCAGCTCTAAGCTTGCTCAGCTTTTGAGGAGGAAAGTACTTGGCTAAGAAAGTCGTGACCAGCTTATCCCAAGAGTTCAGGCTGTCTTTAGGTTGAGAATCCAACCATAATCTAGCTCTGTCTCTTACAGCAAAAGGGAAAAGCATGAGCCTGTAGACTTCAAGATCTATTCCATTAGTCTTAACAGTATCACATATCTGCAAGAATTCAGTTAAGAACTAAAAAGGATCTTCAGATGGAAGTCCATGAAACTTGGAGTTCTGCTGCATCAGAGAAACTAATTGAGGTTTCAGCTCAAAATTGTTTGCTCCAATGGCAGGAATGGAGATGCTTCTTCCATGTAAATTGGAATTAGGTGCAGTAAAGTCACCAAGCATCCTCCTTTCATTATTATTATTTTCGCCTGCCATCTCCTCTGCCTGTTCGAAAATTTCTGAAAGGTTATCTCTGGATTGTTGTATTTTAGCTTCTCTTAATTTTCTCTTCAGAGTTCTTTCAGGTTCTGGATCTGCTTCCACAAGAATGTTCTTATCCTTGCTCCTGCTCATATGACAAGGAAGAATGGCCAGAAAAATGATAATAATAATAGAGATCCTTTATACCACAGTATAGGGATCCCTTTGTGAGTGGAAGAAGAGGGGGAGATAAAGAATGTAATATAATGGAAGAAACACAACTGTGAGGATTGGAATGTGAGATGAGATGTTAGGATATGAATGAATAAATAGAATGAGATGGGGGAGGAATAATTTTCGAAAATTATTTTGAAAAAGAGTTAGTGATTTTTGAAAAATTGTTAGTAATTTTCGAAAATTTTTTTTTTGAAATCAAAAATAAAAAATAAAAATAATTAGTTAATTAAAAAGAAATTTTTGAAAAAGAGGGAGATATTTTCGAAAATTAGAGAGAGAGAGTTAGTTAGGTAGTTTTGAAAAAGTTAAGAAACAAACAAAAAGTTAGTTAGTTAGTTGAAACAAATTTTGAAAAGATAGGAAGTTAGGAAGTTAGAAAAGATATTTTGAAAAGATATTTTTGAAAAAGATAAGATAAGAAGATATTTTTGAAAAGATATGATAGGAATTAGTTTTTGAAAAAGATTTGATTTTTAAAATCACAATTAATGACTTGATTCATAAGAAATCACAAGATATGATTCTAGAACTTAAAGTTTGAATCTTTCTTAACAAGCAAGTAACAAACTTCAAATTGTTGAATCAAAACATTAATTATTTATGTTATTTTCGAAAATTATGATATAAGATAGGAAAAAGATTTTTGAAAAATATTTTTGGAATTTTCGAAAATAACTAAGAATTTTGAAAAAGATTTGATTTTTGAAAAAGATTTTGAAAAAGATAAGATTTTCAAATTGAAAATTTGATTTGACTCATTGGTAACAACTTGATTTTAAAAATTTTTGAAAAAGTCAATCCAAATTTTCGAATTTGATGAGAGAAAAAGGGAAAGATATTTTTTTTTATTTTTGAAATTTTTATGAAAAACATGAAAAATATGCAATGCATGAAATTTTAGATCAAAACAATGAATGCATGCAAGAGTGCTATGAATGTCAAGATGAACACCAAGAATACTATGAAGATCATGATGAACATCAAGAACATATTTTGAAAAATTTTTAATGCAAAGAAAACATGCAAGACACCAAACTTAGAATTCTTTAATGCTTACGCACTAAGAATTCAAGAATGCATATGATAAACATGAAAAGACACAAAACAAAAAAATCATCAAGATCAAACAAGAAGACTTACCAAGAACAACTTGAAGATCATGAAGAACACTATGAATGCATGATATTTTCGAAAAAATGCAATATGCATATGCAAGTGACACCAAACTTATAACATGACTCAAGACTCAAACAAGAAACATGAAATATTTTTGATTTTTATGATTTTCTAATTTTTTTGGATTTTTATTTTATATTTTTCGAAAATTATTGTGAAAATAAAAAAAAATAAGGATTCCAAAATTTTTAATATGAATTCCAGGAATCTTGCCATGTTAGTCTTAAAGCTCCAATCAAAGGGTCAGGCATGGCTTAATAGCCAGCCAAGCTTCAACATATAATTACATGGGCTGGAGTGATTAGTTGAATACCAATCCCAAAGTAGTTTGGGTATGGCTTTACAGCCAGATATGATTCAACATATTTCATGAAACACTAGAATTCATTCTTAAAAATTTTGAAGCCATAGAATAATTTATTTTTGAAAACATTTTTTTTTTTCGAAAACAAAGAAGAATTTTTGAAAGATTTTTGAAAAATTTTTGAAAACAAAACAAAAAGAAAATTACCTAATCTGAGCAACAAGATGAACCGTCAGTTGTCCAAACTCAAACAATCCCCGGCAACGGCGCCAAAAACTTGGTGCACGAAATTGTGATCACATTAATGTAGTACTCTTTGTTATTGTATGGAATCATTATTATGGCTCTTTACTATGTGTGGACACAACTCCGTTCAACTAACCAGCAAGTGTACTGGGTCGTCCAAGTAATAAACCTTACGCGAGTAAGGGTCGATCCCACAGAGATTGTTGGCTTGAAGCAAGCTATGGTCACCTTGTAAATCTCAGTCAGGCGGATTTAAACATGATACTTTATTAGATTAAAATAAACAATAAAAGGGATAGAGATACTTATGTAGATTCATTGGCAGGGATTTCAGATAAGCGAATGGAGATGCTTTTCGTTCCTCTGAACCTCTGCTTTCCTGCTATCTTCATCCAATCAGTCTTACTCCTTTCCATGGCTGGCTGTATGCAAGGGCATCACCGTTGTCAGTGGCTACATCCCCTCCTCTCAGTGAATCATATGCTCACGCACCCTGTCACGGCACGGCTATTCATCTGTCGGTTCTCGATCATGCTGGAATAGGATTCACCCTCCTTTTGCGTCTGTCACTAACGCCCAGCACTCGTGAGTTTGAAGCTCGTCACAGTCATTCAATCATTGAATCCTACTCAGAATACCACAAACAAGGTTTAGACCTTCCGGATTCTCTTGAATGCCGCCATCATTCTAGCTTTCGCCACGAAGATTCTGGTTAGGAGATCTAAGAGATACTCATTTTAGCTTAATTCATGTAAAACAGAAGTGTTTGTCAGGCACGCGTTCATAAGGGGGAAGGATGATGAGCGTCACACATAATCATCACCTTCATCATGTTCTTGGGTGCGAATGGATATCTTAGAAGAGAAATAAGAAGAATTGAATAGAAAACAGTAGTACTTTGCATTAATCTTTGAGGAACAGCAGAGCTCCACACCTTAATCTATGGAGTGTAGAAACTCTACCGTTAAAAATACATAAGTGAAAGGTCCAGGCATGGCCGAGAGGCCAGCCCCTCTGATCTAAGAACCAGGCGTCCAAAGATGTCTAATACAATAGTAAGAGGTCCTATTTATAATAAACTAGCTACTAGGGTTTACATGAGTAAGTAATTGATGTATAAATCCACTTCCGGGGCCCACTTGGTGTGTGTTTGGGCTGAGCTTAAGTGTTGCACGTGCAGAGGCCATTTGTGGAGTTGAACGCCAGTTTTTGTGCCAGTTTGGGCGTTCAACTCTGGTTTTGGATCCTTTTCTGGCGCTGGACGCCAGATTTGGGTAGAAAGCTGGCGTTGAACGCCAGTTTACGTCGTCAATTCTTGGCCAAAGTATGGACTATTATATATTGCTGGAAAGCCCTGGATGTCTACTTTCCAACTCAATTGGAAGCGCGCCATTTCAAGTTCTGTAGCTTCAGAAATCCACTTTGAGTGCAGGGAGGTCAGAATCCAACAGCATCAGCAGTCCTTTTTCAACCTCTGAATCTGATTTCTGCTCAAGTCCCTCAATTTCAGCCAGAAAATACCTGAAATCACAGAAAAACACACAAACTCATAGTAAAGTCCAGAAATGTGAATTTAACACAAAATCTATTAAGAACATCCCTAAAAGTAACTAGATCCTACTAAAAATATACTAAAAACAATGCCAAAAAGCGTATAAATTATCCGCTCATCAACAGACTTTATAAATTTTAGTACCTGTACGTACGCACACCCCTGTGCGTACGCACACTTTCAAAATCTTCCTGGGCGTGCGCACGCACACCCCTGTGCGGATGCACACGCCCTGTTTCATAATTTTAAACTTTGTTTTCAACTATTTCACCTTTCCAACAAGGTTGTAAGCTTCTATAACACCATTTTAAGGCTTTTGGGCTTAGATTTGTGTATGGGAATAAGGGAAATAGGCTAAGGGTTTTAGTTGATGATTATATTGAAATGTTAGAGAACGGAGGTTTATGTTTCTGATGTATTGATGTTGAGTTTGGTTAAGAGAGAAGGAGGAGTAGTGACTTGGTGATTGCTGATGATGAATTGAGAAACTAAGGAACTAATGAGTTCGGAATGGAAATGGTGAATGGCTAAGGTTGATGGAATGAGTATGAGTGGAAGTGTGTTATGAGGAGTGGCCTCTGAGATTGAATATGTAATTATACTATGCATTGTTCTCCGTCATGGGGGCTGTGGCAGAATCCCGCCTATGTTCAAATGTGAGAGTTAAAGCTGGGCTTCTCACTCATACTTTTCGTAACCAGAGGAAGGTGGTGGGGCACGTTCCCTCAGAATATTTCCCTCTGAAAGGAGAAGGTGGTAGGGCACTTATCCCTCGGAATTATTCCTCCTGAAAATGCGACTTCTCTCTGATTGTAGGTGGTAGGGCACTAACCCACGGAATCATACGACAACCAGAGGATGGTGGTAGGGCACGTTCCCTTAGAATATTGCCCTCTGAAAGGAGATGGTAGTAGGGCACTCTCCCTCGGAATTTTCCTCCTTATGAGCAATAGAGAGACTAATCCGGGAGTTGTCGACCAAATTTGCTGTTGGATTTGGCACAATAACCGACATGTGATATCACATCCAATATGGCAGACATTCATCATGTGCATCTTCTATATGCTTTCTTGCTTTGTTTGCTTGAGTTTGCCTAATTTTATAACATGCTTACTTGCTTCATGAAATACTTGCTGTAAATGAATTATATCCGTGTTTTACTTGCCTGCATTATTTGTGATTGTCTGATGATAGGAGGTTAGGTAGGCGGTGGCAATGGGATCGCACGGAGGTTAGGCTGGCGAGGGGTGTGGGATACAGCGGTGTGATTAGCATTAGTTAAAAATCCCCTAAGTCCTTTAATTATTTATTAATGTTAAGCTTCAATATTCATATATGATGTGAAGTTCTAGGATTGCCTTCGGCTTCCCGGAGCCTTACATCTTACATCATTGGCACTGTTACCATACTGAGAACCCCTAGTTCTCATTCCATACTTTGTTGTTATTTTTCAAATGCAGGTCGTAATCTACTTCGGTGAGATTGTGGATATGGTGACAGAGCAGGGTATAGTTCCTCCTTGGTTTATTTCTAATTTACTTTATTATACTTACTCTCACATCTCTTTGTATTTTATTTTTATGGCCTTAGAGGCTTACTTGAGAGATAGGTTTGATAAGCTGTTTTAATTCCAAAACTCTGTATTTATCTATTTGTAACTAGTCGGCTTAAACTCCGCAAGCTGCTGCTAGTTCCCTATGATCCATTATAATATTATATCTATATATATTTTATCCTCTTGCATCTATACCTTGTGTCTTGCGCTTTAGCTTCGTGTGAACGTTTTGCGCTTTTGTAATTCTGTCTTTGAGCTTATTTCTTCATCAGGCTTCTTGATTATATTATTTACTTCTATGTATATGTATATATATGTATATGTATAAGCCTTAGGATTTGTCATAACCTACCTCTGATTAACCTTTGCTTTACGGCTAGAGGTAAGGCTTAGGATAATTGGGGTGTTACATTTAGTGGTATCAGAGCGGTTCGTCCTCGTGAGCCTGAGGGATGGACCGATTGTGCTTTATTGCATACTCTGGGTCATTTTTCTTTCATACTATTTAGGTTATCTACTTGATATTTCATAGCATGCTTGTTTGTGAGGTCTTTTTGGGATAATTGAAGCACTAGACCTTTGATATTTAGACTGATCACCTTGATATCAAATTTTTGGTGTAGTAAGGAACCCTAATGCCTACTCACGGACGAGGTAGTACACGTTCACGAAAAGAGAGTAGGAATGAGCGACTGGCTGATAACCATGCAGAGTTCATGGTAGCAATGGCGAACCTTATGAATACCATGGAGGCTAACGCTGCTGTGACTCTGCAAGCTATGCAGAGGTTAGGCCAATCGGCTGGAAATGGAAACAAGAATGGCAAAGGAAATGCGGATGACTATGCTGAAGGGAGCGGAGACAACACGGGAGGGGCTCCGATGACCTTGGCAACTTTTCTCAAGGTTCATCCGCCAATTTTCAGAGGTTCAACAAATCCCACAGAGGCGGACAATTGGTTCCAAGCTATGGAGCGTGCGCTGTAGGTACAGCATGTTCCGCACAATCAATATGTGGGGTTTGCCGCTTATAAACTTCGGGAAGAGGTCCAGTATTGGTGGCAAGCAGAGTGCCGCTTATTACAGCTTCAAAACACCAACGTTACTTGGGATGTGTTCCAAACGCCCTTCTACAAGAAGTATTTTCCTGAGTCTCCAAGGGAAGCAAAGGAGAAGGAACTTATGTAGCTGAAGTAAGGTTCTTTGTCTATGGCAGATTATACGAGCAAGTTGAGGAACTCTGCAGGTTCTCTAGGGTGTGTCAGGTGCCCCGGAGACCTATGAAAGTTGGAAGTGTGTCAAGTATCAAAGTGGCTTGAAGGACGACATCAGGACTGTTGTGCCTCCTATGGAGATTCGGATTTTCTCCGATCTGGTGAACAAGGCAAGAGTGGTTGAGGAATACGCGAAGATGGTAGCCTCGTCAAGAGACACTCATGGAGCAAACACTAGTAAAGAGCGTGATGATCACCTTGGACCAAGGGGACAAAACCTTAAGAGATATGGTAAAGGGAAGCAGTCAAGAGCTTACTCCCCTAGTATGAAATGTTAGGAGTGTGAGAACTACCATCCGAATAGGCCATGCCAATTGGGTAAGAAACTATGTTATTAGTATGGCGTACCAGGACATTTTGTTATAGATTGTCCACACCGAAGAGCACATGAGACGGATCTATCACAACCACGATGATGAGGTAATTATGAAGCCGATGGTTAGACCCCAGCTTATCTTCATAGTATAGACTATCGCCGTTCATGTCGAAAAAGGTTTTAAACCTTAGATTGATTTTTAAATTTGGTTTAGAATTCTGGTTTGAATGATTTGGTTTTGAAACTAGGACTGAAACTTTTGATCAAATGATACAAATTTAAAAGGAAAGTGAGTCCCAAGATTTTGTTCACTTGTGATTTTGGTTTGTAAATTTTAATTTAATAAAAAGGGATTCAAATGGAAAGGTTTTGATTTAAGGGTTTCACTGAATTTAGGAAAAATCATGCTTTAAAATGATTGATTTACCAATAAAAGGTTTTTAACTCTTTTGATAAGGTTATAACAATGGACTCATTTAGATTGGACTTGTTTTAAAGGTTTTGAAAAGTATTACAAATTCGGTATTTTGGTTTAAACGAAAGGATTTTTGGATTCCTAGTGACGATAATCAGAGTGACGCAGTGGAAGTTGTACGCCAAGTTGTCGAAGTGTGAGTTTTGGAAGGAAGAAGTGAAGCTCCTAGGTCATGTGGTGAGCAAGGGAAGAATAGCAGTAGATCCTTATAAGATAGAAATGGTGATGGGATCGGAAAGATCGACAACGGTGACAGAAGTCAGAAGCTTCTTAGATTTAGCCGGATATTACCGGAGATTAATTGAAGGATTTTCCCGGATTGCATTACCGATGGCTAGGTTAACAAGAAAGGAGGCGCCTTTTGTTTGGATGTCGGAGTGTGAAGAGAATATTCAGTTTTTGAAGTAGAAGTTAACTCCAGCACCTGTTTTAATCTTGTTGGGACTGCATGAACCATTCGAAGTAGACTATAACACTTTTCTGAAGGGTTTAAGTTGCGTGTTGATACAACACTAGAGTGTGGTGGCTTACGCATCGCGTCATCTGGGACCGCATGAGGTGAACTATTCAACTCATGATCTGGAATTAGCAGCGATTGTGTTTGCACCGGAGATTTGGAGGCACCCCCTGTGCGGAGTGACGTTTAATGTCTTTTCTGATCAAAAGAGTCCCGAGTACATCTTCGATTAGAAAGAGCTTAATATGCATTAAAGAAGATGGATGGAATTGCTTAAGGACTACGATTTTGAAATGAGTTATCACCCTGGAAGGGCGGAGGTGGTCGCAGATGCATTGGGTCGGAAATCCGTAACAATTGCTTGAGTGAGAATCAAGGAAGAGGAGTTAGTGGATAAGTTTGTGGATCTTAAGCTGGACATTGGTGAGGTGGCCGGAAGAGCTTGTTTGAGCCAGTTGCAGATTTCAAGCACGTTTAAGGCAGAGATTCAGAGGGCTCAGCAGGATGAGCAGAAGCTTCAAAAATTGTTGCAACCAGTTGGTGATAAGAGGCGTGAAGAATTCACTAAGGAAGGTGAAAGATTGTGGAGAGATAAGGGGAGAGTTTGCAAACAGGATGTCGGAAGTTTGAGACAAGACTTGTTGTCGGGGCCTCACTACAGTAGATTTTCTGTTCATCCCAGAAGCACAAAGATGTATTGTAACTTAAAGAAGATGTTTTGGTGGCCTGGGATGAAAGGTGATGTAGCTACAGTGGCATCCAAGTATTTAACGTGTCAGAAGGCAAAGATAGAGCATCAGAAGCTGTCAGGAATGATACAGCCTCTTGAGATTCCTCAGTGGAAGTGGGCTATGATGCGGTTTGGGTGATCGTGGTTCGCTTAACCAAATCCGCTCATTTTCTGCCTATCCGAGTGAGCTATTTTATGGAGGAGTTGGTGAAATAAAATGTCGACACGGTAGGATGATGGTGAACGAGGTGCCTTGGTAACTTATTGGATTAGCAACGTTGAAAGTAGGATGCTTAGTGGGGAATATATGTATATATATGTATAGATATATCCCATCGCGTGGTTCTGATTTTCGAGGGAGAAAATCTTTTTAAGGAGGGGAGGATGTAAGAACCCACGTTTTCACATAAAACCGTTTTAATAAAATAATGTTAGTACCCAGAATAGATTCAAAATTTAGAAGTTTTAATTTGAAACTATAAATGTGAAATTTGATATGAGTGAATTTTTCTGAGTTGGAAAATGTATTTCTTTCGAAAAGTTTTTGTAAAAATGCGTACTGGCGCTTAAGCTGGCAGTACCAGTTTTAGTCTGTCCAGTACCGTGTATTTTAGAAAATAATATTTTAAAAATTGATTTATTGTTTTGAAAGGAGAAAAATACTTTAGAATCGAAAACCGGACACTAATCTTAAAGGTTTTGGCCCAAAGTGGGTCAAACAGACCAAAAATACTAACGGGTTGGACTGGACCCAAACTGGGCCCAAGACCCAACATATATAACCTCATTTAATGAGCTTTGAACTCATTTTCCAGCCCTAAGAGAGAGAGGGCCGTGGTTTAAGAGAGAAGGGAGAAGGAAGGGGGTGACACTATTCACCTCCACCTTCCGGGAGCCATAACTTTTGATCCGGAGCTCCGATTGATGAGCCGTTTACAGCCACGCGAATCTCTCAATGAGCTCTTCCTTTCTATCTAAGTTTTTTGGTAAGAACTCGAAGCTCACTCCCCAGTTCTCTACCGTAATTTTCTGCGCGATTTTGGTTATGAGTTTTGAGTAGATTTTGTGGTTTTGGTTGTTTAGGTGATCTCTAGTAGATTTTTTCTCGGTTTTCAAAATTGGTTGAAAATTTTTTAGAATGAAATTTTATTGAAAACCCTTTAAATTGATATCAAGTTTACCAAATTTGGAATTTTGTAGAGGATGTTATGATCATTCAAAGTTGGTGTTGAAAATCTGAATTTCTGCAAAGTTGCAGAATTTTAGGATTTTCTGATATGTGCACATGCACAGCCTTGAGCGCATGCACAACCCTACAAAAGGGCTCTGGTAGCAGCGCTAGCATAGGTTGTGCACACGCATATCAATAAAGAATTACGATCTGTGTGGACGCACAACCATGTGCGCACGCACAAGTCAGGAAGGGACGTCTATTAGGGGCGCTCGCATAGCTTGTGCGAGTGAACAGACTTTATAAATTTTAGTACCTGTGCGTACGCACACATTCAAAATCTTCCTGGGCATGCGCACGCACACCCTTGTGCGGATGCACACGTCCTGTTTCATAATTTTAAACTTTGTTTTCAACTATTTCACCTTCCCAACAAGGTTGTAAGCTTCTATAACACCATTTTAAGGCTTTTGGGCTTAGATTTGAGTATGGGAATAAGGGAAATAGGCTAAGGGTTTTAGTTGATGATTATATTGAAATGTTAGAGAATGGAGGTTTAGGTTTCTGATGTATTGATGTTGAGTTCGGTTGAGAGAGAAGGAAGAGTAGTGATTTCGTGATTGCTGATGATGAATTGAGAAACTAAGGAACTAATGAGTTCGGAATGGAAATGGTGAATGGCTAAGGTTGAAGGAATGAGTATGAGTGGAAGTGTGTTATGAGGAGTGGCCTCTGAGATTGAATATGTATTATACTATGCATTGTTTTCCGTCATAGGGGCTGTGGCAGAATCCCGCCTATGTTCGGATGTGAGAGTTGAAGCTGGGCTTCTCACTCATACTTTTCGCAAAAAGAGGAAGGTGGTGGGGCACGTTCCCTCAGAATATTTCCCTCTGAAAGGAGAAAGTGGTGGGGCACTTATCCCTCGGAATTATTCCTCCAAAAAATGCGACTTTTCTCTGATTGCAAGGTGGTAGGGCACTAACCCATGGAATCATGCGACAACCAGAGGAAGGTGGTAGGGCACGTTCCCTCGGAATATTTCCCTCTGAAAGGAGAAGGTGGTAGGGCACTCTCCCTCGGAATTTTCCTCCTTATGCGCAATAGAGAGACTAATCCGGGAGTTGTCGACCGAATTTGCTTTCGGGTTTGGCACAATAAACGACATATGATATCACAGCCAATAGGGCAGACATTCATCATTTGCATCCTCTATAGGCTTACTAGCTTTGTTTACTTGAGTTTGCCTAATTTTATAACATGCTTACTTGCTTCTTGAATTACTTGCTGTAAATAAATTCTATCTGTGTTTTACTTGACTGCATTATTTGTGATTGTCTGATGATAGGAGGTTAGGTAGGCAATGGCGATGGGATCGCACGGAGGTTATGCTGGCAAGGGCTGTAGGATACAGCGGTGTGATTAGCATTAGTTAGAAATCCCCTAAGTTTAGATGACCCGATTTATGGTTTAAGTCCTTTAATTATTTATTGATGTTAAGCATGAATATTCGTAAGTGATGTGAAGTTCTAGGATTGCCTTCGGCGTCCCGGAGCCTTACATCTTACATCATTGGGCACTGTTACCATACTGAGAACCCCCGGTTCGCATTCCATACTTTGTTGTTATTTTTCAAATGCAGGTCATAATCTACTTCGGTGAGATTACGGATATGGTGACAGAGCGGAGTATGGTTCCTCCTTGGTTTATTTCTAATTTACCTTATTATAGTCACTCTCACATCTCTTTGTATTTTATTTTTATGGCCATAGATGCTTACTTGAGAGATAGGTTGTATAAGCTATTTTAATTCCAAAACTCTGTATTTATCTATTTGTAACTAGTCAGCTTAAACTCCGCAAGCTGCGGCTAGTTCCCTCTTGCATCTATACATTGTGTCTTGCGCTTTAGTTTCGTGTGAACGTTTCGTGCTTTTGCAATTCTGTCTTTGAGCTTATTCCTTCATCGGGCTTCTAGATTATATTATTTACTTCTCTCTCTCTAAATATATATATAAGCCTTAGGATTTGTTGTAACCTTTGATTAACCTTTGCTTTACGGCTAGAGGTAAGGCTTAGGGTAATTGGGGTGTTACAACTGGGGGTTCTTCCTCCAATGTCTCTGTTCCAAATAACTTGGCATTTAGCTTCATGAGGACTCCTAGATACAGAGCAACTTGCTCTTCCCTAGTTTCCTCTTCCTTATCAAAGGAGGAGTGATCCTCATAATCCATGATTTGCAACAAGGCATTCAATGGAACTTCTATAGTCTCCTCATGAGCCTTAGTTGCCTTTAGTTCTTCAATGGGGGAGTTTTTAGTGGGCATTGAATGCCTAGCTGTTCCATTTCTGGCATTCAACGCCAGCTTTTGTGCCACTTTGGACGTTGAACACCCAGTAAGGACTCTGATGAGCGGATATTTTATACGAATTTTGGCATAGTTTTCATATAGTTTTTAATATATTTTGTTTAGTTTTTATTAAGTTTTCATAGATTTTAGTGTTAAATTCACATTTTTTGGATTCTACTTTGAGTTATGTGTTTTTATGAAATTTCAGGTATTTTCTGGCTGAAATTGAGGAGCTAGAGCAGAAGTCTGATCCAGAGACAGAGAAAGCACTACAGATGCTGTCCATGTTTGACCACCTTGCACTCGGAATACCTTTTCTGGAGCTTCAAAGGTCCACATGGAGCGTTCTTAATGGATATGGAAAGCTGACGTCTAGAGCTTTCCAGCAATGTATAATAGTCTATACTTTACTTCGGATTGGAAGGCCCAAAACTTGCGTCCAATACCAGCATCCTACCCCCTTCCAGGCATCCAACGCCCAAAGAGCAGAGCCCAGCGTCCAAACGCCTAGAGAGGACCCCCTAGCCAGCGTGTCATTCCCTAAAGACCTCATAGCACGTGGATCTCATCAAAGCTCAGCCCAAACACTCACCAAGTGGGCCCCAGAAGTGGATTTTAGCACTAAACAGACTATTTTACCCTTACTAGTCATTAGTTTAGTATTTAAGAGTTATTTTTCGCATTTCATAGAGATTTTACACATGATATTCAAATTTACTTGTATTTCTTTTTAGTATGAGTTTCTAAAGCTCCTAGGTTGAGGGGAGGAGCCTTGTTGAGTCCTATGAATTAATAAAAGTATTACTGTTTCTCATCGATCCGTGTTTGATTAATTCTAAGATGTATATTCGTTCTTCAACATGGTGAATAGGATGATCAGTAATAATCAGCTCTGTTCATCATACTTAGACGAACGTGCCTGACAAACACCCGCGTTTACTTGGGTTCTTGTGAATACTTTAGTGGAAAACATCAAAACACCAGGTTGATTATACATCTCTCAGATGGCTAATCCATGACTTTGTTGGGAACTTCTCTATACACCAGTTCAGCCAATTTACAGGGAGTTTAGGGTCTCTGTGGTAGAGGCCAGAACCCAAAGATGCAGCATTCTCTGATATGGAAGATCCAATCTTTTCTGTGGCATTTTGAGTAAGATCATTAAGGAAAATAGACCGTACAAGCTTCACCCTCAAGCAGGCTGGATCCACACTAACCCTGGGGTTCAGATCCGGAGGAGTATTAACGACCTCTCAATAAAGGCATTGATCACATATAGCCTACCATTGAAGACATCATTCACAAGCAAAGAAAACAGTACTATCAGAGTTAAATCAGAAAGGCAAAGCAACTCCAATCCTTCAACATATCCCTATTACTGATTCCATTTAATTCATAAAGTATTAGCACCCTATTAAAATTTCAAATTTCAAACTTTAAAATCAAATCTTTCTCAAAATCAAATTTCAAATCTTATCTTTTTCAAAATTCAAAATTTAAAATTTAAATTTCAAGTTTCAATTCTTAAAATTTCAAATTTCAAATTTCAAATCTCAAACTTCAATTTCAATTTTCAAAAATTTAAAATTTAATTTTCAAATTTCAATTTTAATTTCAAATCTTTTCTTATCTTTTCTCTTATCTTATTTTAAATTCAAATCTTTTCTAACTTAATCTCTCTCCTTTTTTTCAAAACTTCCTAATTAATTATTGTCTATCCTAATTTTTGAAATCTCCTCTACTCTTCTTTCTTATTTTTCGAATTTAATTCTTTTTTATTAATTAATTTTAATTTTGGATTAAATAAATAAATAAAATAAATAAAAAATTTTAATTCTTCTCTACTTCTATTTCTTCTTCTACCTTTCTCCTTCTTCTACCTTTCTTCATCATGAACCCAAATGGGAATGAAGAGTTAAAAAGAACTCTGGGATCTTATACAAATCCCACTGCTAACTTTTATGGAAGAAGTATTAGCATACCTCACATCAGAGCAAGTAGCTTTGAGCTAAACCCTCAACTTATTACTCTAGTGTAGCAAAACTACCAGTATTCTGTGCTTCCTCAGGAAGAACCTACAGAGTTCCTGGCAGACTTCTTAAATATTGTTGACACAGTACACAGTGAAGGAGTAGACCAAGATGTCTACAGATTATTGCTCTTTCCTTTTGCTGTAAAGGATAAAGCAAAAAGGTGGTTAGATAACCAGACTAAAGCTAGTTTGAAAACTTGGAAACAGTTTGTAGACAAGTTTTTAAACCAATACTTTCCTCCAAGAAAGATGACGCAGCTGAGGCTGGACATCCAAGGCTTCAAACAAGGAGATAGTGAATCTCTTTATGATGCCTGGGAGAGGTATAGAAGGATGCTAAGAAAATGTCCCACTGAAATGTTTTTAGAATGGTGCAGTTAGACATCTTATATTATAGACTTTCAGACATGGCTAGAATGTCTTGGGACCACTCTGCTTGTGGTTCCATACACATGAGAAAGACCATTGAATAAGCTCAAGAGCTTATTGAGACAGTTGCTATTAATCAGCATTTGTACTCAGCTACTGAGACTTCTATAAAAGGAAATGTTAAGGCAGTATCTACTGAACCTAACCCTCCATAATAAGATAGCCCACTGACTCATCAACAACACGCCTTTGCCCAGCAAATACTAGAATTGCACGAGGCTTTAAGCGAAACTCAGGCTTCTAACAGAAATGTATAAGCCAGTTGAGTCAGACAAGGCAGCAGTTATCTAAGCAGATAACAGATGAATGCCAGGCTATTCAACTAAGGAGTGGCAAAACCTTAAACACCTAACCTCAGCACAATAAGAAAGAAAAGCCCATAGAGGATAACCAGGTCTCTGCACATGATGACTCTGGGCGATCAAAGGCCCAGGGAGGTATCACTCCTAGTGTTGAACGCCAAGAAAGGGCAGAGACTGGGTGTTCAAATGCCCAAGGAGGGAGCACCTTTGGCGTCGAACGCCAGAAAGGGGGCAGCAACAAGGTCGTTGAACACCCAAGCACAGGAGGACAATTAGATACTGATAACAACCCTCCTAAGCAAACAAGTAACCCCCTTTCTAACACAAATAGCATTCGGCCTCCATCAATCAAGATTGATGAGTACAAGGCTAAGATACCATTTCTTCAGAAACTCTGTAAAGAGGAAAAGGATAAACAGTTTGCCCACTTTGCGAAATATCTCAGAACATTAGAGATCAGGATTTTTTTTGCAGAGGCTCTCGAACAGATACCTTCTTATGCTAAGTTCATGAAGGATATCTTAAGTTATAAGAAGGATTGGGGAGAGACAGAAACAAGAGGCTCTCGAACAGATACCTTCTTATGCTAAGTTCATGAAGGATATCTTAAGTCATAAGAAGGATTGGAGAGAGACAGAAACAGTCCTCCTCACTGAAGAGTGTAGTGCAATCATACAAAATAACTTACCAGAGAAACTTAAAGATCTTGGAAGCTTTATGATACCATGCACTCTAGGTGATGCTTGTGCAAGGACAGCTCTATGTGACCTTTGAGGAAGCATCTACCTAATACCTGCTTCATTAATAAAGAAGCTTTGTTTCACTAATGAAGTCAAACCAACTCGTATATGCCTTCAACTTACTGATGGTTCCACTAAGATACCATCAGGAGTAATTGAAGACATGATTGTCAGGGTTGGACCGTTTGCTTTTCCCACTGATTTTGTGGTGTTGGACATGGAAGTGCACAAGAGTGCATCCCTTATTCTAGGGAGACCCTTCCTAGTTACAGGGCGAACCTTCATTGATGTTGGAAAAGGTGAAGTAACCCTAAGAGTCAATGAGAAAAAGTTCGTACTGAATGCTGTCAAAGCTCTGCAGCGTCCAGACATCCTTGAGGAATGCATGAGCATTGACCTCATTGATTCACTAGTAGAAGAAGTCAATATGGCCGAAAGTCTCAAGGAAGGGCTAAATGATATCCTTGATTATACGCAGCCTGATTCAGAGGAACCTCTGCAAACCTTTGAGGAAAAAGAGAAGCCTCCGAAGCTTGAGCTTAAGCCATTACCTTTCTCCATGAAATATGCATTTCTGGGAGATAGAGATACTTATCCTGTAATCATAACCTCTGCCTTAGAGCCACAAGAAGAATAAGCACTAATTTAAGTGCTTAAAACACATAGGACCGCCCTTGGGTAGATTATAAGTGACCTTAAGGGCATTAACCCAGCCCGATGCATACATAAAATCCTGCGGGAGGATAATGCCAAACCAGTGGTGCAACCACAAAGGCGATTAAATCCAGCTTTGAAGGAATTGGTGCAGAAGGAATTCACTAAGCTCTAGGAGGCTGGGATCATTTATCCCATTTCTGATAGCCCCTGGGTGAGCCCTGCCCAAGTTGTTCCAAAGAAGGAAGGCATGATAGTGGTTCATAATGAAAATAATGAGCTAATTCCAAAACGAACAGTCACAGGGTGGCGTATGTGCATTGACTATATAAGACTCAATGATACCACCAGAAATGATCATTTTACTTTACCATTCATTGACCAAATGCTAGAAAGACTAGCAGGTCATGGTTTTTGTTGTTTTCTGGATGGATATTCTGGGTACAATCAAATAGCAGTGGATCCACGGGATCAAGAGAAAATAGCATTCACATGCCCCTCTGGCGTGTTTGCCAACAGGCGAATGCTCTTTGGCCTGTGTAATCCACCTGCCACCTTTCAGAGATGTTTGTTGTCCATCTTCTCTGATATGGTAGAGAAGTTTCTTGAAGTATTCATGGATGACTTCTCTATTTTTGGAGACTCATTTGACTCTTGCCTTGATCATCTGACCCTAGTTTTGAAAAGATGCCAAGAGACAACCTTAGTTCTAAACTGGGAGAAATGCCACTTCATTGAAACTGAAGGCATTGTTCTTAGGCATCGGATTTCAAATAAGGGGATAGAAGTAGATCAAGCTAAGGTGGAAGTGATAGAACGATTGCCTCCACCTACTAATGTCAAGGCAATCAGAAGTTTCCTAGGACATGCAGGATTTTACAGGAGGTTCATAAAAGATTTTTCTAAAATTGAAAAACCTCTGTACAATCTCTTGGCCACTGATGTTCCATTCGTCTTTGACCAAGAATGCATGCATGCCTTTGAAACTCTGAGAGCCAAGCTTGTCACTGCTCCTATCATTTCTACACCCAATTGGGACTTACCATTTGAACTAATGTGTGATGCCAGTGATCATGCAATTGGTGCAGTCCTAGGGTAGAGACATGATAAGATTCTGCATGTCATCTACTATGCTAGTCACATATTAAATGATGCGCCGAAAAACTACACTACTACAGAAAAAGAGCTACTTGCGGTGGTCTATGTAATTGACAAGTTCAGATCCTACCTAGTAGGATCTAAGGTCATCATCTATACTAACCATGCCGCTCTAAAGAATCTACTTACTAAGCAGGACTCTAAGCCCAGACTTATAAGATAGGTTTTACTCCTACAAGAGTTTGAGATAGGAATTAGAGACAGAAAAGGCACAGAAAATCAAGTGGCTAACCACTTGTCTAGGATTGAACCAGTAGCAGGGACCTCATCATCCTCCACTGACATATCCGAATCCTTTCCAGATGGGCAACTCTATACCATTCGGACAGTACCTTGGTTTGCAGACATTGCAAATTACAAGGCTATAAGGTTCATTCCCAAGGAGTTTACCAGGCAACAAGCCTGGAAACTCATGCATGATACAAAGTATTACCTATGGGATGAGCCATAATCTCTTTAAGAGATGCTCGGATGGAAAAATCTGACACTGTGTGTCTGCAGAAGAGGCACAGAAAATTTTATGGTATTGCCATGGCTCAAACTATGCAGGACACTTTGGAGGTGAGTGGACAGCCACTAAAGTTCTCCAATGTGGCTCTTACTGGCCTACTCTCTTTAAGGATTCTAGAGAGTTTGTCCGTATCTATGACAGTTGCCAAAGGACTGGTAATCTCCCCCATGGACACAGCATGCCTCAACAAGGAATCCTAGAGATTGAGTTATTTGATGTGTGGGGCATAGATATCATGGGACCCCTTCCGCCTTCATACTCAAACACCTACATCCTTGTGGTAGTAGATTATGTGTCTAAATGGGTTGAAGCAATAGCAAGATCCACTAATGACACCAGAATAGTAATGAAGTTCCTCCAAAGGAACATCTTTAGCAGATTTGTTGTCCCTAGGACACTAATTAGCGACGGAGGTACTCATTTCTGCAATAGACAGTTGGATTCTGTCTTGAGCTGTTACAGAGTTCGCCGTAAAGTAGCAACACTGTATCATCCCCAAACAAATGGGTAAGCTAAAGTCCCAAATAGAGAACTAAAGTGAATCTTAGAGGGGACAGTATATACCTCTAGAAAGGATTGGGCTAGAAAGCTTGATGATGCTCTGTGGGCATACAGAACAGCTTTCAAAACCCCCATTGGAACCTCACCATACCAGTTGGTATATGGGAACTCCTGTCATTTGCCAGTATAACTAGAACACAAGGCCTATTGGGCTACTAGATTCCTCAACCTTGATGTTAAGGCAACACGAGAGAAACGGCTGCTCCAACTAAATGAGTTAGAAGAATTCTGCTTAGTTGCATTTAAAAATGCAAAGACCTATAAGGAAAAAGCAAAAAGGTGGATGACAAGAAAATATCTTCCAAAGTCTTTGAACCAGGACAAAAGGTCCTGCTCTTCAACTCAAGACTCAAATTCTTCCCTGGGAAACTAAAATCCCATTGGAAGGGACCCTATATGATTACTAGTGTATCACCTTATGGGCACACAAAACTTCAAGGTAAGGACCCTGACACAAGTTTCGCTGTCAACGGACAGAGGGTCAAACATTACCTTAGAGGAGATATAGAGGCAGGAGGCTCAACACTGTTACTAAGTTAAGTACAGTAAGGTCTAGCTAAAGACATTAAAGAAGCGCTTGTTGGGAGGTAACGCAATGATTCCTTATATGTTATTAATCCTCTAATTACTTCTAGTTTAATTAGTTTTCTTTTTAATTAGTTTTTTATTATGTTTTAAGTTAATTTTGATGTTAGTGATCATGAACAGTGTTTAAATAGAGATAGAATGGGGCAGAACAGCAAACAGAATACCCTAGAGTGAGGATCTCTCTGGCGTTAAATGCCAAAAAGGGTAGGCAAATGGGCATTCAAACGCCCATGGAGGCAGCAATCTTGGCATTAAACGCCAGCCAGGGAGCACTGGCTGGGCGTTTAACGCCCAAAGCGGAGCACAAGCCTGGCATTAAACGCCAACCAGGGAGCCCTGGCTGGGTGTTTAACGCCCATCTAGGGAGCTCTAGCTGGGCGTTTAACGCCCAAGAGGGAGGAACACTCTGGCGTTAAATGGCAGAATGCTAGCATTCTGGGCGTTTAAACGCCAGCAAGGCACCATGGAGGTAATTTCAAAAATCTCATGTTCTCTTGATTCAACTCATCTTTTTCCAATTCAATTTCAAATATTCTTTGATTTTTAAATCAAATCTTGTTCAAATACCTCAATTTCAATTTAATTTCAAAATTAAAACATTTTTTTTCAAAAGCTTTCAATTCCTTTTCAAAATTTCATATCTTTTCCAACTTGTTTTCAAATTCTTTCATAATCTTTTCTTATCTTTAAAATTTTTGTTCATATCTTTTATTAAACCTTTCAAATCTTTTTCATACTTCCTAGCTTATCTTTAAAATCTTTTTATATCTTTTTATAATCTTTTCTTATCTTTCAAGTGTTGAAAACTTATCTTTTTCTATCTTTGTCAAAAATCTTTATCTTTCTTCAATAATTATTTTCGACACTCCCTCCCCCCCACCATATATATGTTACCGTGCCTCTCTTCCTCATTTATCACTCCTCTTTTGAATTATATTCTCTTTTTCTTCCTCTATTTCACTTCTCTTATTCTTCCTTTCTTATCTCTTGCTCGAGGGCAAGCAAATCTTCTGAAGGAGCCCTGTTCTCACATCAAGAATTCAATCCCATGGCTCCAAGAAGTGGCAAGACTTCCTCAAAGAACAAGAAAGAAGACAACTTAACAGTTGTTTCCGAACCTGTTCGATTCCTTACCAAATAACATGAAGAGCATTATCACAAGATAATGAGTAAAAGGCCAGTAATCCCTAAGGTAGGATTCAATTTAGGAGAAGAAGAATACCCAGAGATCCAAGAGCAAATTTAAAGGTGAGGCTGGAAGATTCTGGTTGATCCTCAGTTGAATGTTGGATACAACATGATCCGTGAATTCTATGCAAATCTATAGATGACAGATATGCAAAAGAAAGATGGAAAAACCTTCCATACTTTTCATACTATGGTCAGGGGAAGATCATGTATTTTCACCTGGATAGGGTGAGAGAGATCTTCAAATTACCTTTGCAAAAGGATGACCTTGAATCATACAACAGAAGGGTTGTAGCCAACCAAAAGCTGGATCAAGTCCTAGAGGACATATGCTTACCTGGAACTCAATAGATTGAGAGCAACAAAAGGGTAGCCATGCCAGTTAAAAAGAGCAAACCTCAAGCCAGTGGCTAGAGGATGGCTAGACTTCATTAGGCGTTCTATACTCTCCACAAGTAACCACTCTGAAGTCACTATTCTAAGAGTTGCGATGATTCACTGCATCATGATGGGGAATGAGGTAGAAGTCCACCAAATATTTCCCCGTGAGATTTACAAGTTAGCAAATAGGGTGTCTACTAATGCCATGCTGGCTTATCCCAATCTCATCTTTCGCCTATGCCAAGAGGCCAAGGTTCTGAACCAAGTGGACAACTTTATTCCAGTGGAAAACCCAATCACCAAGCAGGTGATAGAGAATTCCAAGATAGAAGAATACCACCTTAAAAGGAAGACACCTGAGCCTCCCCAAGAGATCCCTCCAATTGATTATTGGGACCAGCTGAAGGCGTCTGTAATACACTTGCAGAGCACTTTAGATCGGCTCAGACAGGAGCAGAAAGATTATACTAGCATGATTTGCAAACTGATCAAGGGGCAAGAGAAGCAGGGGCGTGAAATTAAGGAAGTGAAGCGCCAGAAGCTCTTCCATGAAGAACCCAGCATCCCTCAAGCTGAAGGTTGTTGAGTTTCAACTCTGTGGCTATTCTAATTCCTGTTTCTCATATTTATGTTATTTTAATTCCTATGTCTTACATTTAGGTTTACATGATCACTAGTAATAAATAAGTTTCTATTTATTTTATCTCTTTGAATTTTTTTTAGAATTAAAATAAGCATTAGTAGTAATTAATTTTTTTCCAATTAGCTATAAATTATTCCTTTTATCATCATTAAACATGAATAAAATAGTGAATTTTTTTAGAAGAATTAAAGATACATGAATTTTCAATTTTTACAGTGAAGAATAGTCCATTATTTTGATTTGGAGGCATTGCTTTAGTTTTATGAATGTATGAATAAACAGTGCATATTTGAAGTTGGAATTTTAGGATGCTGGCTCTTGGAAGATGATGAAAAAGAAAAAGTGTTATTGATAATTTCAAAATCCCATAAAATTGATTCTTGAAGCAAGAAAAAGCAGTAAAAAAAATGGCGAAAAGAAAAAGAAATTAGAAAAGAAAAAGCCATTAGCTCTTTAAACCAAAAAGCAAGAGAAAAAAGCCTACAGTTCTTCAATTCAAAAGGCAAGAGTAAAATGATCCAAGGCTTTGAGCATCAGTGGTTAGGAGGGCTTACTAGGAATAAAATCCTGGCCTAAGCGGCTCAACCAAGTTGTCCCTAACCATGTGCTTGTGGCGTGAAGGTGTCAAGCAAAAAGCTTGAGACTGAGCGGTTAAAATCATGATCCAAAGCAAAAAGAGTGTGCTTAAGAACTCTAGACACCTCTATCTGGGGATTCTAGCAAAGCTGAATCACAATCTGAAAAGGTTCACCCAGTTAATGTGTCTGTGGCATGTATGTATCCGGTGGTAATACTAAAAAACAGAGTACTTAGGGTCACAGTCAAGACTCTGAAAGCGGTGATCAAGAATAAAAATGAACTAAACTAGGAGAGTGAATAATATTATCTGGATTCTATGTTCCGAAAGAGACCAGCCATTCTGAGTATCAATGGATAGTGAGATGCCAAAACTATTCAGAAGCAAAAAGCTACTAAGTCCCGCTCATCTAATTGAAACTGAGCTTCACTGGAAATTTTGAAATTTATTGCATCTTAGGCTTCTTTTCATCCTATTTTATTTTTAGTTGCTTGGGGACAAGCAACAGTTTATGTTTGGTGTTGTGATGAGCGGATATTTTATACGCTTTTTGGCATAGTTTTCATATAGTTTTTAATATATTTTGTTTAGTTTTTATAGGTTTTAGTGTTAAATTCACATTTTTTGGATTACACTTTGAGTTGTGTGTTTTTATGGAATTTTAGGTATTTTCTGGCTGAAATTGAGGAGCTAGAGCAGAAGTCTGATCCAGAGACAGAGAAAGCACTGCAGATGCTGTCCAGATTTGACCTCCTTGCACTCGAAAAAGCTTTTCTGGAGCTACAGAATTCCAAATGGAGCGTTCTCAATGACTATGGAAAGCTACCTTCTAGAGGTTTCCAGAAATGTATAATAGTTTGTACATTGCTTCGTATTAGAAGGCCCAAAACTGGCGTCCAACGCCAGTCTCCTGCCGCATTCCAGGTGTCCAGCGCCCACGGAACAAAGCCCAGTGTCCAAACACCCAGAGAGGACCCACCAGCCAGCGTGTCACGCCCTAGATACATCATAGCACATGGATCTCATCAAAGCTCAACCCAAATAATCACCAAATAGGCCCCAGAAGTGGATTTTAGCACTAAATAGACTGTTTTACCCTTACTAGTCATTAGTTTAGTATTTAACAGTTATTTTTCGCATATCATAGAGATTTTACACATGATATTCGAATTTACTTGTTTATCCTTTCAGTATGAGTTTTTAAACCTCCTAGGTTGGGGGGAGGAGCCCCACTGAGTCCTATGAATTAATAAAAGTATTACTGTTTTTCTTCGATCCGTGTTTGATTAATTCTAAGATGTATATTTGTTCTTCAACATGGTAAATAGAATGATCAGTGACTGATGCCAGGGCATTTTGGCCAGTTTCACTGACCTTTTCTTTACTATTTTTAGGGTAGTTTCATGCATTTCCTTAGGAAATAAGCTAGTTTTGGGTAGATATTCACTTACATCTTGATTCAAGCATACATTGTGCACTTTACATGATTTCATGAGGATTTTGCATGAATTTAAGGACAAATTGGATGTTGCATTTCCCATGACTTGGACTAGAACTTTGATGCACTTTATTGCTTGATTTCAGGACAAAGGAAGCAAAGAACAACCACATTAGTGGCTACGTCAGTTATACTAACGTTAACACTAATGTGGAATGGGAGTAACTTGCAAAGTTAATGAGAAAAGTGATTGCCAATAACGCTCTCGAAGCCATCATTGCCCACGTTAAGAGTCACGTTAACTAAGTTAACGTGAACTCTAACGTGGAAGAAAGGAAATGGAGCCAACGTTAGTGACACTTAACATTATCACTAACGTTGGACCAAGCTCATGAGTGGCCACGTTAGTCACCACGTTAACTTAGTTAACGTGGCCTCTAACATTAAGAAGAAAGGGGGGAAGCCAACGTTAGTGATATTCAACATTATCACTAACGTTGGTCAAGTCACACTAGGCCACGTTAACTCCCACGTTAACCTAGTTAACGTGGAAGCTAACGTGAGGAAACAAGGTGGTCGACAATGTTAGTGACACTAAACATTGTCACTAACGTTGGAAGGAACCCATACAAGCCCCAATGAGCCACGTTAACTCCCACGTTCCCACGTTAACTTAGTTAACGTGGAAGTTAACGTGAAGAAGGGAGGTGACGCCAACGTTAGTGACACCCAACATTGTCACTAACGTTGGAAGGAGCCCACACATGCCACCATGAGCCACGTTAACTCCCATGTTAACTTAGTTAACGTGGAAGCTAACGTGGATAAGTGAATGTTGAGCCAACGTTAGTGACACTCAACTTTGTCACTAACGTTGGAGATGGCTAGCATGGCCACGTTAGAAGCCACGTTAACCTAGCTAATGTGGACTCTAACGTGGGAGCTAAGGGGCACATTAGAACGTTAGTGACAATGTTAAGTGTCACTAATGTTCTCGAAGGTTGGCAAGCCTACGTTAAAAGAGACACGTTAACTAAGTTAACGTGGACTCTAACGTAGGGAAGGGGGAGGCTTCTCAATGTTATTGGGAAAATTGAGTCCCAACAACGTGCGCGAAGGACAAAGAGGCAACGTTAGTGGCAACGTTTGTGCCACTAACGTTGAGGTTAACGTGGCTCTTACTTGGGTAAGGAACATTAGTGAAAAAGTTGAATGTCACTAACGTTCTCGAACCCATATTTTTACTGAACGTTAACACCACTAACGTCCTGAGCAAAAGTCTCTACCCACTTCACACTTTCTCTCTCTAAGTAAAGCCAAGCCCAATGAAGAAGATAACTGCTTCAAACTCAAGATCCAAAGGCCCAAACCCAAGACTTGAAGAACCAACTAGAAGAGTAGAAGAGTAGTATATATAGGAGCAGCTTTGAATTAATTAAGGGAGTTGGAAAATATAGGGAGCCTCTGGGCATAGAATTACTCTCTGTATTTACTTTCTCGGCACTTCTAGTTTTCCTCATGTATTCTCCATCTTTGTTTTCATTTTCCAGAGCTATGAACAACTAAACCCCTTTCATTGGGTTAGGGAGCTCTGTTGTAATTTGATGGATCAATACTAGTTTTCATTATTCTTCTTCTATCTTTTCTCTTGATTTTACTTGAAAGCTTTCGATCTTCATCCCATTGGGTAGTTATCTTGCAAAAGAAGCTATTCATACTTGGATCTTTTCTGAACCTTGAAAGAGGAATGAAGAGATCAAGCTAGAAATGCTTTCTCATGCTGGACCAAATTGGGTTTGGATGGATATGTGACTATAATCTTCTCAACACTTGATTTGGGAAATGCATGTGGTATAATTAGTGACCATACTTCATCTCTTCTCATGAGCAATTGACCAAGGAATTGGCTATTGATCAAGATTTGAGAGATTGAATTACAAGAAATTGTAATTCAATCACTTAAGATTGCCAAGGAGATCAATGAGTGCATTGATTGAGGAAGAGATGAAAATAAAATTGATCCGGAGAATGCAACATCTCCTAAGCCCAATGAACTCCCAATTTCTGATCTTACCCATTCTCTTTAATTTCTGTTATTTACTCTTATGAGCAATTCCCCCATTCCCATTTACAATTCTGCAATTTACTTCAGTAATTTACTTTCAGTTCTTTAATTCTAGCATTTACTTTTTCCGTCATTTACCTTCCCGCTATTTTATTTCCTGCAATTCTAAACTCAAATCCTGGATTCTCTCAACTAGAACATTCCTCTAATTAAAGTTGCTTGATCAATCAATCCTTGTGGGATTCGACCTCACTCTATTGTGAATTTTTACTTGACGACAAATTCGGTACACTTGCCGAAGGAAATTTGTTAAGAGACAAGTTTTCCATGCATCAAGTTTATGGCGCTGTTGCTGGGGATTGATTGTGCATCAACAATGATTAGATTAGAGGATAACTAGATTGAGCATTTTATTTTTGTTTGATTTAATTTTCTGTTTGAGTCATTTACTTCGTGTTTTAGTTAAATTCTTCCCTCTCCCCTACTTTTCCTTTGTTATTTACCATTCATCTCACTAACCCACTAACTGTTTGATATATTGCATCACTCACACTAACAGTAATTCTGACAGATATACTTTCTGCACCTATTCTCTTTGCTTGTACTTGTTGGTTGTATGACAAGGAGAAGAAGCGGGGCTTCAACTTCCTTTGATTCTGAACCTGAGAGAACCTTCCTTAGACTAAGGAGGGAGGCAAGAGAAAAATGTGTAGTTGGTACTGAAGAAGAGGAGGAACACTTTGAGGAATACTTTGAACCAAACATGGAAGAAAACATGGAAAACCATCACGAAGAAGAGGCTCACAACCATGGCGGAAGAGGTTGAGCAAATCATGCTGGGGAGGATAGAAGAGTTTTAGGCTCTTACATCAATCCAAACCCAGGAAACTGTGGAAGTAGCATTCAAAATCCAACCATCCATGCCAACAATTTTGAACTAAAACCACAGCTCATCACCCTTGTTCAGAACAACTGTTCGTTCGGAGGAAGTGTCCAAGAGGACCCCAATCAACATCTAACCACCTTCCTAAGAACATGTGACACAGTGAAGTCTAATGGTGTTCATCCTGACGCCTATAGACTGCTCTTATTTCCATTCTCACTCAAGGATAAGGCAGCCAAGTGGCTGGAGTCTTTCCCAAGGGAGAGCATGACAACTTGGGAAGATGTGGTGAACAAATTCTTAGCAAGATTTTACCCTCCTCAACGAATCAATAGGCTGAGAGCTGAGGTCTAAACTTTGAGGCAACAAGATGGTGAGACTCTATATGAAGCATGGGAGAGGTTTAAAGACCTAACAAAGAGGTGCCCACCCGATATGTTCAATGAATGGGTGCAGATGCACATTTTCTATGAAAGGCTCTCTTATGAGTCAAAGAAGGCCGTAGACCATTCATCCGGAGGATCTTTGAACAAGAAGAAGACCATTGAGGAGGCCATAGATGTCATTGAAACAGTATCAGAGAACGACTACTTCTATGCTTCCGAAAGAGGGAACACAAGAGGAGTAATGGAGCTAAACAATGTAGATGCTCTGCTGGCCCAAAACAAGCTCATTACCCAGCAGCTGCCTGACCTCACCAAGAAGATGGAGAGGAACTAAGTAGCAGCAATCTCCACTTCATCAACAACCCAAGAAGGAGTGAATAAAGAAGCAGAGGATAGTCAGGAGCAAGCCAACTACATTGGAAATTCACCTAGGAAAAACCATGATCCATACTCCAAGACCTACAACCCTGGATGGAGGAATCACCCAAACTTTGGGTGGGGAAATCAACAAGACCAAAGCCTTGATCAAAGACGCCCGAATCCAAACAATGCAGCCACCCAACACTTCACATCTAGACCATATCAACACCCCCATAACAACACCTCTCCACATTCATATCAAGGCCAGAATAACCCTCCTCAGCCTGACCTATCATCATTTAATGAAAGAATCTCAAGGATTGAGAATCTACTTGAAGGCATAAGCAAGGAGATTCAAGACAACAAGGTGTTCAAGGAGGAAGTGCGAGCCAGTTTCAAGAACCAGGGAGACACAATCAAGAGGTTGGAATCTCAAGTGGGGTATCTCTCTGAGCAAATTCCCAAACCCACAGATGGATTCCCAAGTGACACAGAGAAGAATCCGAGAGGTGAAACAAAGAAAGTAAGATGGGAAGATTGCAAGATGGTCACTATAAGTGATAAGGAGACTGAGGACAAGCCAAGCAAGCTGTCAGAACAACCTGAAGATACCTCAGTAGAGGAGGGGGAAAAAGATTACCAAGAACCAGAAATTTCAAAACAGGAGCTGCTGAGACTCTATGCACCATTTCCCCAACTGCTCAATGGTGCTGTGGAGAAGAGAATATACTCAAGATTTCTTGACTTGTTTGCATCTTTGCATGTGAACATACCGTTCATCAAGACTATCCAACAAATGCCTGCATACATCAAGTATATGAAGGAGCTTCTTCCCAGGAAAAGCTCACTCAAGGGAGGCCAAACTATAGTGATGAACAAGGAGTGCAGTGCCCTCATTCAACCACAGTTGCCTACGAAAAGAAAAGATCCAGGGAGTTTTCATGTCCCCTGTGCCATAGGGGAAACAATGTTTGATAGAGCACTCTATGATTTGGGAGCAAGCATCAACTTAATGCCCTTGTCCCTGGTGAAGAGGCTGCAGATCAATGAGATATTACCCACAGATGTAGTCATCAGGCTGGCTGACAAAACTCAAAAACAAGCAAGAGGGGTGGTGGAAAATGTGTTGTTAAAGGTGGGGAAATACTTTCTTCCCACAGACTTTGTCATCTTGGACATGGAAGAGAGTCACACTCACCCAATCATATTGGGAAGACCATTCCTAGCTATAGCCAGTGCACTCATAGATGTGGAGCGAGGGGAGCTAATATTGAGGATCCATGATGAACGACTCAGCTTTAATGTCTTCAAACTCTCACAAGAAGCAGACCAAGAAAACAAAGAACCAAGCAATGATCATAATGAGATGCTGACACAGGAAACAAGCACTGAAGCACAACCAACACATCTGAGAACCCCACTAAATGATGAACAAGGCAAACAGCAATTGTCACAGCTCAAGGAGAAGCTGGAGGAACCTAAACCACCAGAGGCATGTGAAGACAACAACAAAATTCCCTTAGAAGAAGAAGTCGCCAAGAGCAAGGCGGCATCAAAAGGGACAAAGAAGAAGGTACCAAGGGGGTGGAGGAACAAGAAGATCCCTACGGAAGACTTCTCTCCAGGAGATAAAGTGATCTCAGCTTACTTCCCAGATATCCCCCCTAATCTCCCCACTGTACCATCTCAGCTACCTAAGGTCTTCACTATCAACAGAGTTCTCTCCTTGGAACATGTAGAGATCATTGATACAACCAATGGATATAAGTCCAAGGCAAGAGGGGAGGACTTGAAGCATTATCAACCTCCCTGATGAAGGAGAAACGTCAAGCTAGTGACGCTAAAGAAGCGCTTCATGGGAGGTAACCCATGTTTTATTAGCTTTTACTAGTGAATAAGTCAATATTCATGAATTCCAACCCAAACTTGGTGAAGTCCTTATATTGCAGTATATAGTGAAGAACAAGTTTGGTGTTCAAAGTGTGCCAAGATAGCATGAATGCAACAGAGAGCATTCTAGTCTTGGAGCTTTGAACAGAACTTTTCATGGTGCCACCAATGCGCATATAAGGATACACAGTTAGTTAATTAGTTGGATTTCATGAATAAACAAAATCTTTTCTTCTCTTTATTATTCTAGCCGTAAAAATTTAAATTGATTTTTTTTGTGATATTTCTTACTTTTCTTATTTGATCTTTATAGGGAAAGGAAAGGAGCATTGAAGGAGATTGATTGGACAATTTAATGAGAAAGGTTCGGCCACTTCATGAAGAGGGTACTACACACGTGCCTCAAGGGAGAATGCATTGGGAATGGTTGCCATGCAACATTGGAGGAAGAACAAACTTGGAAACTGAACCAACTCCATCATAAAGTTGGTAATCCTCGTGCTTACTCCATACAAAATCCCATCCGTTCATCATACACCAACCCCATCAATCCACACCTTTCATCTCTTCATCACTTCTCTATATAAGTGGATCCAATCTGCACCATCTCTATATTCGAAATTCATATCCCTTGCACTTCACTTTCCAGCAACTAGTTCTTCAACTTCCCACTCTCTAAATCTCACATTTCTTCCCTTCACTACACCCTTTTCGCATTAACTTCATTCATGGCATCATCAAGCTCCAAAAGGCAGAAGAGGAAGGAACCAATGGAGAACATTCCTTTCGACGAGAAGAGATTCAAGACTGCCTTCCATGAACGAGAATTTGAGCGGATAAAGCTCAAAAAGATACTGCCCGAGTTAACCTTCCAAATCAATGAAGACGACTGCCCATAGATTCGGGAGAAGATTGAAGAAGGAGGGTGGCAAATGCTCACCATTCCAGAGGGAAAGATCAATGCAAACCTCATCAAAGAGTTCTACGCAAATGTGGTCAGAGAAGACAAAACCAGGGCCCCAACCTTCAAAAGCTATGTAAGAGGAAAGGAGGTGGACTTCAGCCCAAATGCTATAATAAGAACTCTTCACTTGAAATCACCACATTTTGATGAGCCCAGCTATCATGAAAGGATAAGTAAAAGCCAAGACAATGATGAGCTTACTGAGATCGTGACTAACATCTGTGTTATAGCAGCTGACTGGGAGAGGTATGGAGATGGGAGACCCCGGTTCATCAAGAGGGGAGACCTTAGCCCAGAAGCCAAGGGGTGGTTTGAACTCGTGAGGAAGTCTATTCTCCCAGCTGCAAATAATTTAGAGGTAAATATTAATCGAGCAACTATGGTACATTACCTAGTACAAGGTGGAGAAATCAATGTGCATGAACTTAAAGCTGAGGGAATTCAAGATTCAGCTGAGAAGCTTGAATCAGGTGCCAGGCTTTGGTACCCCAGCACCATTCTCTGATTGTGCACAAAGGCCAAGGTGGTCTTTGAGGATAGCAATCCAGACTGGGTGAACCCTGGGAGGCTAATGACAACCCAGCGTATGGCCTATACTACACCTGCTCAGCAACAAAGAAGGCCACAAATAGGGAAACTAAAAGCAAAAGAAGGAGCTCACCAAGAGGAGTCTCATCCGGAAGAATATCAATAAGGAGAGCATCATTAGCCAGCCGACTTGAATATGAATCACCTTCTAAGAGCTATTGAAGATTTGGGGATGAGACATATGGAAGGACAAGAGCAAATACTAAACCGGATGAGCCAACAAGAAGAGTGGCAGAAATAACAAATGGAGCAGCAACAGGAACAATACTCCCAACCCACTCAAACCATCCACCAAGTTACTGAGAGGCAAGAACGTCAAGATAAGCATTTGCAGGAACTCAATCAGTGACAAATAGCCCAGATAAAAGCATTCAATGAGTTCACTGTACTTAATGAAGGGCGGCAACTACATAGGGAGGAGTTCAACGTCAACACTCAAGCCAAGTTGAACTACATGTCCAGTAATATGCATCATGTACACTATGCCATCCCTACATATGATGAGGTCCAAAAAGATTTTGTAGAACAAGAAGAGAAGAAGGTGAAACAGCAGAAGGAAATACTCAAGAAGAAGATGGAAGATGGTGGTTTCTGGAAAAAGCTGCTTGGAAAAGGCAAGGGAAGTGGGAGCACAAGCAATCAAGAAAAACACCAGGAGGACAAGCAAGCAGGAGAGCATGGGCAACCACATGAGTAAAAGGCGGTGGAGTTCCTTCTTTGGTCCATCTTTCTCTATGCTCTAAATAAGGAAGATCTTGTATGAAATAGAACTTGCTTCCATGTTAGTTTAAATTTTTTTTTCTGTCTTTTAAGTTTTTGTTGAAAAGGTCTATGTTTGCTAGTCTTTATGTTACTACATCATCTCCTTACTTACTTGTATGCCTGTCCCTTTGAATCAAATGAAAAGAGAATGAGTGTTTTTAAGAGACCAGAGTAGAGTTCATACTATGGAATAAGTTCATGAGTTTATGGTATAGTCATAAGTTAGTGACGTTAGGATTTTTGCCAGTAAAAAATGTCATAAAAACAGTCGCGTTGTAGATATAGTCTCTAAACCGACAAAAATCCCTTCGTACAAACGTTTTCGTTGTCACAAGTAACAAACCCCTTTTAAATTGATAACCGAGTATTCAAACCTCGGGTCGTCTTCTCAAGGAATTGCAAGGAAGTATGTTCTTATTATTGGTTATGAAGATTGTAAATTGGGGTTTTGGAAGTAAGGTGGGAATATGTTATATGACAAGTAAAATAAAACAATAATAATAAAATCTCTTGGCAAGGTATAGGAAATTGGAAGTCCAGACCAAGTTATCCTTATCAATGAAAATGAAAATTGAATCTTAATTTCACTTAGTTAACTCTTACTTAAAGCAGAGGAAGGTCAAGTGACTAATTAGTTTGATCTTCAAATCCTAGTTAATTCCTAAGAAAAGATCGGGATTATTGAAGCTCAGTTCAATTAGCAAAGATAACAATTAACAATTATGCTGTTAAGTTGGATAACTCCTGAGTTATTAATTTCTTAACCAAAGCCAAGAATGTAGAAAGCTAAATTAAAATCACAAATATCTGGAATACCTCAGATAAAATACATTCCAAGTAGTAAAATCTAACATGTAAAAGTTCATAAGCCAATTGGGCAACATAAGTCAAATACAAATAAAAGCATTAGAGTATCTGAAAGTAAAAGAGAAATATGAATTAAAGAAACATTGAACCTGGGATTCAGAGGCACTCCTAAAACTAAGAGAAATCCTAAATAATAATCCTAAGAGAGAGGAGAGAACCTCTCTCTCTAAAAACTACATCTACTCCTAAAATTGTGAATATGAGAGCCTCCTTATGAATGGATGCATTCCCCCACTTTATAGCCTCTAATCTGTGTTTTTTGGGCCGCAAATTGGGTCAGAAACAGTACAGAATTCGCTGGTTTCGAATTTTAATGCGCTGATTTCTGTCACTACGACGCGGCCGCATGGATCACGCGGTCGCGATGCCTAGCGTCAGGGGAACTATAGCATATTATATATCAAATCGAAGCCCCGGACGTTAGCCTTCCAACGCAACTGGAACCGCGTCATTTGGACCTCTGTGGCTAAAGTTATAGCCGTTTGAGTGCAGAGAGGTCAGGCTGGACAGCTTAGCAATTTCTCCAACTTCTTGCATTCCTTCCACTTTTGCATGCTTCCTTTCCATTCTCTAAGCCATTCCTGCCTTATAATATCTGAAAACACTTAACACACATATCAAGGCATCTAATGGTAATAAGAGAGGATTAATAATAAGCAAATATAAGATCAAAGAAGCATGTTTTCAATCAAAGCACATAATTAGGAAGGCAAATGTAAAACCATGCAAATAGTATGAATAAGTGGGTAAAGAGTAGATAAAAACCACTCAATTGAGCACAAGATAAACCATAAAATAGTGGTTTATCAACCTCCCCACACTTAAACATTAGCATGTCCTCATGCTAAACTCAAGAGAAGCTATAAAGATGAAGAGGAATGGTATGAAATGCAACCTATGAATGCAACTACATGCTAAATGCTTTGACTTACTTGGTTAAGAGTAAATAAGTTCTCCAAGACAAATACAAACCAATTTCCACTAATTCAAATCATACAATAAAAAGCAAGTGAACTTGTAAGAAGACAGCTCATGAAAGCAGGGAACATAGAATTTAAGCGTTGAACCCTCACTAGAAGTGTATATCACTCTAATCTCTCAAGTGGATAGGGTAATTCACTCTAGTCTTCTCTAATCATGCTTTCTAAAAATTTGTTCTTCATCTAACCAATCAACAAAATTTAGTATACCAATGCAAACATCATGAGGTCTTTTCAAGGTTGTAATCGGGCTAAGGTAAAGGTGAGGATATATATATGGTTAAGTGAGGTATGAATTGAATCTTTAATTAACCTAAACTTTCACCTAACATACATATACTCTATGTAATTCTAATTCATGCCTAGCTACCCAAAATTCCCACTTTTGTATAATTCCCATACTCATGTACCAAATTTTTCTTTTTAATTTATCACATGTGCATTGATTTTTCATTAACTTAACATTGGGGTAATTTTGTCCCCTTATTTATTTATCTATATTATATATTTTTTTTTCTTTTTCTCTTTCTTTTTTTTTTTTTGAATCATAAAAGCAAACATAACTTATCAATACACATAGATTCTTCATTATTTTTCTATTTTGGTTTTTCATGAGTAGGTTCCCAAATTCCTAATATTCAAATAAATTAAAAACATGTTACATTCCCTTATCAACCCATGTTCCCACAATTTCCCCGCACTTAATTGATGCACAATCTCTAACTTAAGCTAACCAAAGATTCAATTTGGGATAATTAATTTGTTTTTCTGCTTAAGGTTAATAATGTGGTTATAGAACAAGAGGGGATTAAAAGCTCAAGGGGCTAACAGAGGTGATGTAAAAGGTAAGCTTATTTGGGATAAGTGAGCTAAAATCAAACAATGGCCTCAATCATATGCAAGCATGTAAACACACTAAATATTGGACATATAGAATGGAACAAAAAAATAGATTACAATCATAGAGAAGGAAACACACAGGAATAAAATATTTATGGTTAAATAATGTAACCATGTAAATAAGCTCAAAGTCTCACAGGTTGTGTGTTTTTTGGCTCAAAAACTATGTTCCAAATATAACTTCAAACAAGTTTAACACAAAAATTTTGGTTTTAAATTAGTGAAAATTTTCAAAAAATAGGATCTTAAGAAGAAACTTATTATTTTAACCAAGCAGTAACTAAATGCAAAAATCAAATAAACATGCAATTAAATATGCAAATGCAACAATTAACAAGGAAAATAAAATATTGGTGTTTGAGACAGGAAAGTACTAACCTATGGAGATCGGTATCGACCTCCCCACACTTAAAGATTGCACCGTCCTCGGTGCATGCTGAGATGTGCAGGTGGACGGGTTGTTTCAACTGACGCTTTTCTCATCAAGGAATGTGCGTAGGAACTTGTTTGTCTTTCCCATATAAACGTCTTCCGGTTCTCTTCTTGGTGGCCATCCTAAAAGAACAAGGGAAGGAAAGTAACCCAAAGCAAAGATAGAAAACAAATAAAACATGGGTTGGTTAATGCCAAAAGTGAGGGTCTCGATTACATGGTAGCTACAACATGCAAGTGAGAAAACAATAGAAGCACATGGCATACTAGTGGTGCAAAATATTACAACAATGAGGGAGAGAGTGTGAGTAAGGAGAGATAATATAAATTCATATCAATGTAAAAGTAATACAGGTATAAAACATTGGCATTGATATAAATAATATTACCTATTCAAAATAAAACAAGTCACTAAGCATCAAGAAAATATCAGAAAAGATGTAACAGTTGAATAAGAATATTTGAACACCAATAATAATTTTAGAAAAATAAAAATATGCAATGAATGAAAGTATGCAAATAAATAAAATGAAAGTGAAAAAGAATGAGAAGTAGAAAAAGAAAGTGAGAAAGGAGAGAGAAGGAAGAAATTAGGATTAGAAGAGAAAAGATAAGAAAATTGGCACTAATCTGGATAGGTTGTGCGACGCTGGCGACGCGGTTGCGTGGGTGACGCGGTCGCATGGTGCGCGATAAGGTTGGGTGACGCGGACGCGTGGGGCACGCGATCGCATGACTTGATTTGTGCTAGTGGCGCGAGTGCAGCCTCGCGGTCGCACAACTCTCTGTTCAAAACTTAGTATTGCCAAAATCCTGGGTGACGCGATCGCGTGGTCGACACGATCTCGCGGGTGGCCTTTTTCTTAAAATGACGCGGCCGCGTGGGGCACGCGGTCGTGTGGGAGGGCTTGGGCTGCTAGCACGAGTCCAGCCCAACTCCAGCACAACTTTCGGCCATGCACCCTTTTTACGCCGATTTCAGGTCACGCGGCCGCGTGGGTGACGCGGTCGCGTGGGAGGCTATTATTCCCATATGACGCGGTCGCGTGGGGTGATTTGTGCCATTGGCACGCCTCCAGCGCTGCTCCTGCGTAACTCTCTGTTCGTTTTTATTTTTCTCCCCTCTCCTTGCGACGCGGACGCGTCGCTGATGCGGTCGCGTCGCGTGCTCGCTTTTTTTTTTTTTAAATCTGAAAAATGCAGAATGTAGTGTTAATATGAATGTGATGCAAAACTCCAGGTTCAATATAACAAAATAAAATAAAATTCAAAAATAAATAAAACTAAGTAATGAAAAGGGAACGATCATACCATGGTGGGTTGTCTCCCACCTAGCACTTTTAGTTAAAGTCCTTAATTTGGACATTTGGTGAGTTCCCTATTATGGTGGCTTATGCTTGTATTCATCCAGGAATCCCCACCAGTGTTTGTACTTCCAGTAACCTCCGGGGTCCCAAACTAAGCATGTAAAGCCCTTAAGAAGCTTCAAACAGATTCTTAGGCTCCCGGGGTGACAATTGTCATAGCAGATTCCAGGATCCCAAATCTTACTTTTACACCCATTCATGTCGGGATCTGTATTTTTCCAACTGGGTGATAAGTGATTTGAATTCTCACTGCAGCTACCAAACAGCGTCCTAGACCCATTCAGTTGAGCTCCAGACCAACCTTTACGTTTAAACTTAAAGCTTCCAACCATGATGAACCTTGCAGGACAATTCTTATCATTGGCCATCTTCCTATTACTCTTAATGCGACAAAGAGCTCTAAGTTGACCATCCGTCTCCAGTAGCCCATATTCAAGTGGGATTAGAAAGCTATGGGATATGAATTTTACCCACTTGAATGTTGTGAAGGATGATGGCAACTTAGGGGGAAGGGTTTCCAACAACTTTGGCAAGGTAATTTCAAGCTCCACTCCCTTGTGCTCTTCTTTGACATCCTCTACCTCTTGATCAACCTCTACAAAATCTTCAACCATGATCTGCCTTGGAGGTTGTACGCTCTTCTCAACATCAACATCAAACACCGTGGAAGGAGGCTCTGTGATTGGACTTTCCAATGGAGATTTAGCATCTCGCAAGTCTTCAACCACTTTTTCCTCTTTAATAATTACTGCTTTGTCCAGTAGTTTTAATATAAAATCGTATTCATCCTTGATGATTTTCTTTCCATGACGACTCTTTTCAACTATTCTTTCATTATCAAGGGTCTTTACTACCTTCACCTTTAGGGCCTCCTCTAGCTCTTTATGAAGTATGGATTCGCGAAGATGATTCCTTCTTTCCTGTTCCATATCAATAGCATAATTGGGATCATCTTGCTCTTGGATTGATGGATGTGGGTGCTCTTCCATGGATGGTGGTGATGGGATGGAGAGATTATTCTGTGGTTGACAAGGAAGTGCACTAGAGCTTGAGGGTTGATTGTTGAAGGTAATTGGTGGTCTGATTTGGGTGAAGAGAGCTTGTATAGTAGAGTTTAGATTGGCAAGTACTTTCTCCATGGAGGTTTGGGGTGGATCTATGTATGGTTCATTTGGTTCATAAGGTGGTTGGTATGGTGGATGTGGGTTAGGGTCATATGGAGGTGAATGGTGGAAAGAGGCTTGTGAGTATGGTGGTCCAAAGTCATGTTAAGGAAAGGGTTCACAGGCATATGGTGGTGGTTGTTGATAGTTCACTGGAGGTGGTTGTTGCCAAGAGGGTTGATCAAATCCTTGTGGCTCCTCCCATTTTTTATTGTTCCAACCTTGATGCCTGTTCTCATTGTAATTTCTTCTTCCTGCAACATTATTGTAACCAGACTCATAGCCAAAGGGGTGAGAGTTCATAGCAGCAAAATAAAAATTATAAATGAAAATAAAAAATAAATTTAAATTAAAAGGTTATTTAAATTTTGAATTTGAAATTTGAAATTTTGAAATTTGAATTTTGAAATTAGAATTTTAAATTTTTGAAATTTGGATTTTTGAAATTTGAAATTTGAAATTTAAAAATTTTTAAATTTAAATTTTAAAAATTTTTAAATTTGAATTTTGAATTTTGAATTTTGAAATAAGATAAGATAAGATAAAAATTTTAAAAATAAAATTCTGAATTTTTTTTTTGAAAAAATTAGTTAAAAATATTTTTAAATTTAATGAAGAAAGAGAAAAACAATAATATGACACCAAATTTTAAATTTTTAGATCAAAATGAAGAAAACAACTAAGAATAGCTTGAAGGTCAAGATGAACGTGAAGAACAACTTGAAGATCAAGATGAATACTAAGAACAAATTTTTGAAAAAAAAATTTTTTTTTAATAACTAAATAAAAACAAATAACCTCTTAATTTAAGAAAAAGCAAAAATAAAAACAAAAATAAAAACAAATAAACAAGCAAAAGAAAAATATTTACAATAACCAATAATAAGGCATACGTTTGCAATTCCCCCGCAACGGCGCCATTTTGACGTTAGGATTTTTGCCAGTAAAGAATGTCATAAAAACAGTCGCGTTGTAGATATAGTCTCTAAACCGACAAAAATCCCTTCGTACAAACGTTTTGGTTGTCACAAGTAACAAACCCCTTTTTGAATTGATAACCGAGTATTCAAACCTCGGGTCGTCTTCTCAAGGAATTGTAGGGAAGTATGTTCTTATTATTGGTTATGAAGATTGTAAATTGGGGTTTTGGAAGTAAGGTGGGAATATGTTATATGACAAGTAAAATAAAATAATAATAATAAAATCTCTTGGCAAGGTATAGGAAATTGGAAGTCCAGACCAAGTTATCCTTATCAATGATAATGAAAATTGAATCTTAATTTCACTTAGTTAACTCTTACTTAAAGCAGAGGAAGGTCAAGTGACTAATTAGTTTGATCTTCAAATCCTAGTTAATTCCTAAGGAAAGATTGGGATTATTGAAGCTCAGTTTAATTAGCAAAGATAACAATTAACAATTATGCTGTTAAGTTGGATAACTCCTGAGTTATTAATTTCTTAACCAAAGCCAAGAATGTAGAAAGCTAAATTAAAATCACAAATATCTGGAATATCTCAGATAAAATACATTCCAAGCAGTAAAATCTAACATGTAAAAGTTCATAAGCCAATTGGGCAACATAAGTCAAATACAAATAAAAGCATTAGAGTATCTGAAAGTAAAAGAGAAATATAAATTAAAGAAACATTGAACCTGGGATTTAGAGCACTCCTAAAACTAAGAGAAATCCTAAATCCTAATCCTAAGAGAGAGGAGAGAACCTCTCTCTTTAAAAACTACATCTAGTCCTAAAATTGTGAATATGAGAGCCTCCTTATGAATGGATGCATTCCCCCACTTTATAGCCTCTAATATGTGTTTTTTGGGCCGCAAACTGGGTCAGAAACAGTCCAGAATTCGCTGGTTTCGAATTTTAATGCGCTGATTTCCTTCATTGCGACACGGCCACATGGATCACGCGGTCGCGTCATCTAGCGTCAAAGGAACTATAGCAGATTATATATCAAATCGAAGCCCCGGATGTTAGCTTTCCAACGCAACTGGAACCGCGTCGTTTGGACCTCTGTAGCTAAAGTTATAGCCGTTTGAGTGCAGAGAGGTCAGGCTGGACAGCTTAGCAATTTCTCCAACTTCTTGCATTCCTTCCACTTTTGCCTGCTTCCTTTCCATTCTCTAAGCCATTCCTGCCTTATAATATCTGAAAACGCTTAACACACATATCAAGGCATCTAATGGTAATAAGAGAGGATTAATAATAAGCAAATATAAGATCAAAGAAGCATGTTTTCAATCAAAGAACATAATTAGGAAGGCAAATGTAAAACTATGCAAATAGTATGAATAAGTGGGTAAAGAGTAGATAAAAACCACTCAATTGAGCACAAGATAAACCATAAAATAGTGGTTTATCAGTTAGCTAAGTTGGTTCAACCATAAGGTGGGAGGACAACTGTCTGTAATGAATACTATGCTTGAGACACACCCCATGAGACTAGCTAAATAAGAAGATCCTAATAAGAAAAAGGGAAAGAACAATCAAAGTTGAGGAATAAAAGAAAAAGAGTAAGCAATAAGGCTAGGCACCAATGGTTTTAATCTTGAGGCATGTGTCTGTGGTGTTCCTGTGTGAGGGATCTACTTGGATGAATAAGCTCTTAGGGGTGCCTTATCACTTGGTAACTTGGGTTAACTAACTCGGGATTATCAGCTGAAAGTCCACTATCAAGAGTAACCCTCACTACAGAGCATTTGGTAACCCAAAGAGGTGCTGGAGACCAAGGTCTCAAGAAAAGAAAATAAATAAACTATATACCTGTGGTGTGTATGTATGGGGGAGAGACTTGAGCAAGTAAGTCCTTAGGGGTGCTTCAACACCTAGCACCTTGAACCAACTGGTTCGGAAGTGTTGGCTGAAACCTTATTTTAAAGAGTTGCCCCCTTACAGAACACTTAGCCTAAGAACACAAATAAGCCCTGAAATAACAACAAAAGGATCAATAAATAAAAGTTTCATGGGATGCAATCACAGTGAGTATTCTAGGACATGATAAAGGTCTGAAAGCCAGGAATGAACCTAAGTTGCTATGCATGAAACCACCATAAAACCAGAGACATGACTTCCACAAGAATGACTCATTTCTCTTGGCATTCCATTCATCATTCTCTTGTTCCAGTACTTGCTTAGGGACAAGCAAGCTTTAAGTTTGGTGTTGTGATGCCAGGGCATTTTGGCCAGTTTCACTGACCTTTTTTTTACTGTTTTTAGGGTAGTTTCATGCATTTCCTTAGGAAATAAGCTAGTTTTGGGTAGATATTCACTTATATCTTGATTCAAGCATACATTGTGCACTTTACATGATTTCATGAGGATTTTGCATGAATTTAAGGACAAATTGGATGTTGCATTTCCCATGACTTGGACTAGAACTTTGATGCACTTTATTGCTTGATTTCAGGACAAAGGAAGCAAAGAAGAACCACATTAGTGGCTACGTCAGTTACACTAACGTTAACACTAACGTGGAATGGGAGTAACTTGCAAAGTTAATGAGAAAAGTGATTGCCAATAATGCTCTCGAAGCCATCATTGCCCACGTTAAGAGTCACGTTAACTAAGTTAACGTGAACTCTAACGTGGAAGAAAGGAAATGGAGCCAACGTTAGTGACACTTAACATTATCACTAACGTTGGACCAAGCTCATGAGTGGCCATGTTAGTCACCACGTTAACTTAGTTAACGTGGCCTCTAACGTTAAGAAGAAAGGGGGGAAGCCAACGTTAGTGATATTCAACATTATCACTAACGTTGGCCAAGTCACACTTGGCCACGTTAACTCCCACGTTAACCTAGTTAACGTGGAAGCTAACGTGAGGAAACAAGGTGGTCGACAACGTTAGTGACACTAAACATTGTCACTAACATTGGAAGGAACCCATACAAGCCCCAATGAGCCACGTTAACTCCCACGTTAACTTAGTTAACGTGGAAGTTAACGTGAAGAAGGGAGGTGACGCCAACGTTAGTGACACCCAACATTGTCACTAACGTTGGAAGGAGCCCACACATGCCACCATGAGCCACGTTAACTCCCACATTAACTTAGTTAACGTGAAAGCTAACGTTGAGCCAACGTTGGTGACACTCAATGTTGTCACTAACGTTGGAGATGGCTAGCATCGCCACGTTAGAAGCCACGTTAACCTAGCTAACGTGGACTCTAACGTGGGAGCTAAGGGGCACATTGGAACGTTAGTGACAATGTTAAGTGTCACTAACGTTCTCGAAGGTTAGCAAGCCTACGTTAAAAGAGCCACGTTAACTAAGTTAACGTGAACTCTAATGTAGGGAAGGGGGAGGCTTCTCAACGTTATTGGGAAAGTTGAGTCCCAATAACGTGCGCGAAGGACAAAGAGGCAACGTTAGTGGCAACGTTTGTGCCACTAACGTTGAGGTTAACGTGGCTCTTACTTGGGTAAGGAACGTTAGTGAAAAAGTTGAATGTCACTAAAGTTCTCGAACCCATATTTTCACTGAACGTTAACACCACTAACTTCCTGAGCAAAAGTCTCTGCCCACTTCACACTTTCTCTCTGCAAGTAAAGCCAAGCCCAATGAAGAAGATAACTGCTTCAAACTCAAGATCCAAAGGCCCAGACCCAAGACTTGAAGAACCAACTAGAAGAGTAGAAGAGTAGTATATATTGGAGTAGCTTTGAATTAATTAAGGGAGTTAGAAAATATAGGGAGCCTCTGGGCATAGAATTACTCTCTATATTTACTTTCTCTGCACTTCTAGTTTTCATCATGTATTCTCCATCTTTGTTTTCATTTTCCAGAGCTATGAACAACTAAACCCCTTTCATTGGGTTAGGGAGCTCTGTTGTAATTTGATGGATCAATACTAGTTTTCATTATTCTTCTTCTATCTTTTCTCTTGATTTTACTTGAAAGCTTTCGATCTTCATCCAATTGGGTAGTTATCTTGGAAAAGAAGCTATTCATACTTGGATCTCTTCTGAACCTTGAAAGAGGAATGAATAGATCAAGCTAGAAATGCTTTCTCATGCTGGACCAAATTGGGTTTGGATGGATATGTGACTATAATCCTCTCAACACTTGATTTGGGAAATGCATGTGGTATAATCAGTGACCATACTTCATCTCTTCTCATGAGCAATTGACCAAGGAATTGGCTATTGATCAAGATTTGAGAGATTGAATTACAAGAAATTGTAATTCAATCACTTAAGATTGCCAAAGAGATCAATGAGTGCATTGATTGAGGAAGAGATGAAAATGAAATTGATTCGGAGAATGCAACATCTCCTAAGCCCAATGAACTCCCCATTTCTGAGATTACCCATTCTCTTTAATTTCTGTTATTTACTCTTATGAGCAATTCCTCCATTCCCATTTACAATTCTGCAATTTACTTCAGTAATTTACTTTTAGTTCTTTAATTCTAGCATTTACTTTTTCTGTCATTTACCTTCCCGCTATTTTATTTTCTGCAATTCTAAACTCAAATCCTGGATTCGCTCAACTAGAACATTCCTCTAATTAAAGTTGCTTGATCAATCAATCCTTGTGGGATTCGACCTCACTCTATTGTGAGTTTTTACTTGACGACAAATTCGGTACACTTGACGACAATAAGCTCTGTTCATCATTCTAAGACGAATGTGCCTCACAAACACCTGCGTCTACTTGGGTTCATGTGAATACTTCAGAGGAAAGCATCGAATCGCCAGCTTGATTATACATCTCTCAGATGGCTATTCCACGACTTCGTTGGGAACTTCTCGAGACACCAGTTCAGCTGATTTATGGGGAGATTAGGGTCTCTGTGGTAGAGGCTAGAACCCAAAGATGCAGCATTCTCTGATCTGGAAGATGTGACCTTGTCTGTGGCATTTTGAGTAGGATCGTTAAGGAGAATGGACTGTACAAGCTTCACCCTCAAGCAGACTGGATCCACACTAACCCTGCGGTTTAGATCCAGAGGAGTATTGACGACCTCTCAATAAAGGTGTTGATCACATACATCCTACCATTGAAGACATTATTCACAACCAAAGGAAATAGTACTACTAGAGTTAATTCAGAAAGGCAAAGCAACTCCAATCCTTCAACATATCCATATTACTGATTCCATTTAATTCTTAAAGTATTAGCACCCTATTATATTAGACTAAGACCTAATTGGGATTTCGCGTGACTAAGACCTACAAGATAACCATAGCTTGCTTTAATCCATAATTCTCGTGGGATCGACCCTGACTCGCTCAGGTATTACTTAGACGACCCAATGTACTTGCTGGAACAACTGTGCAAAAGTGTTGGGATTCGTGCACCAGATTCCTTTACTGGCGTTCAATGCTAGGAATGGTTCCTAATGAACGGAAAATTGTGTGGTATAGAATTTTACTAATGAAATCTCATTGCAAGTATAGTTTCTAAACCAAGAATAATCCTTTCATATAAAAATTTGTTTGTCACAAGTAACAAACCTCTAATAAATCTAATAACCGAAGTATTTAAACCTCGGGTCGTTCTCCCTAGGAATTGCAATAAAGTGTTCTTGTTATTGGTTATGAGTTATGTTTGGGGTTTTGATAAAAGACATAAAAGATAAATGGTAAGTGGTGCGCAGAAATCATGACGGTTCCATTCCTTTGTAACGGCGCTAAAAACTCAATACACACGTTCATAATCTTAGTTCTTTGTCACAACTTCGCACAACTAACCAGCAAGTGCACTGGGTCGTCCAAGTAATAAACCTTACGTGAGTAAGGGTCGATCCCACGGAGATTGTCGGCTTGAAGCAAGCTATGGTTATCTTGCAAATATCAGTCAGGCAAATTCATATGGTTATGGAGATTTAATAATTAAAAGATAAATAAAACATAAATTTAAAGATAGAGATACTTATGTAATTCATTGGTGAGAATTTCCGATAAGCGTATGAAGATGCTTTCGTTCCTCTTGAATCTCTGCTTTCCTATTGTCTTCATCCAATCATTCATACTCCTTTCTATGGCAAGCTGTATGTTAGGCATCACCGTTGTCAATGGCTACATCCTGTCCTCTCAGTGAAAATGGTCCAATGCGCTGTCACTGCATGGCTAATCATCTGTCGGTTCTCGATCATACTGGAATAGGATCCATTGATCTTTTTGCATCTGTCACTACGCCCAGCACTCGCGAGTTTGAAGCTCGTCGCAGCCATCCCTTCCCAGATCTTACTCGGGATATCACAGACAAGGTTTAGACTTTCCGGATCTCAAGAATGGCCGTCCATGGATTATAACTTATACCACGAAGATTCTGATTAAGGAGTCCCAGAGATACTCATTTAATCTAAGGTAGAACGGAAGTGGTTGTCAGGCACGCGTTCATAGGTTGGGAATGATGATGACTGTCACGATCATCACATTCATATTGAGGTGCGAATGAATATCTTAGAATCGGAATAAGCTTGAATTGAATAGAAAAACAATAGTACTTTGTATTAATTCATGAGGAACAACAGAGCTCCACACCTTAATATATGGTGTGTAGAAACTCTACTGTTGAAAATACATAAGTGATGAAGGTCCAGGCATGGCCGAGAGGCCAGCCCCCTAAACATGATCAAAGGATCAAAAGATAATCCAAAGATGTAAATACAATAGTAAAAAGTCCTATTTATGCTAAACTAGTTACTAGGGTTTACAAAAATGAGTAAATGATGCAGAAATCTACTTCCGGAGCCCACTTGGTGTGTGCTTGGGTTGAGCATTGAGCTTTACACGTGTAGAGGCTTCTCTTTGAGTTGAACGCCAGTTTGTAACCTGTTTCTGGCGTTTAACTCCACTTTGCAACCTGTTTCTGGCGTTTAACTCCAGAATGCAGCATGGAACTGACGTTGAACGCCAGTTTGCGTTGTCTAAACTCGAGCAAAGTATGGACTATTATATATTTCTAGAAAGCCTTGGATGTCTACTTTCCAACGCAATTGAGAGCGCGCCATTTGGAGTTCTATAGCTCAAGAAAATCCACTTTGAGTGCAGGGTGGTCAGAATCCAGCATCATCTGCAGTCCTTCTTCAACCTCTGAATCTGCTTTTTGCTCAAGTCCCTCAATTTTAGCCAGAAAATATCTAAAATCACAGAAAAACACACAAACTCATAGTAAAGTCGAGAAATGTTATTTTTATTTAAAAACTAATAAAAATATACTAAAAATAACTAAATTATACTGAAAACTATGTAAAAACAATGCCAAAAAGCGTATAAATTATCCGCTCAAACAGGTATTGGCAAGGTTTGGTGGCCAAGGATCTCTATCCTTATCACTAACCACAACATGAGAATTGGCAAGGATCAATCCCATTAAATCATTTTCTAACTAGTAGTAAAGGAAAGTCAAATGAGCTATATCAATCCAAGTCCATAAGTCCTAACTCTCCACTAATTCAATTAGTGAGAACTAGAGTTAATGGCTCCAAATCATCAATTACTTGGACATTAGTAACTCAAGAGTTCCTAAGTTAGCATCCCAAGCCAAGAACATAAAATTCTACTCTAACATCCTCCCAAGCATTTTGTCAAACACTTAGAAGACATAAAAGGAAAGTAAAATCAAATAGCAAGAAATATTAATCTACAACTACTAACTGGAAGGAAATAATAACAACAAAGCAAATCAACAATAAAGGAACATAGAACATCAATTGCATTAAAGAGAAATAAAAGTGCATCAACATAAAAGTAGAGAATTACAAGAATTAAATGCTAAACTAGAGAGAGAAGATGTAGAAGAACAAGAATTACAAAATGAAAAGTAAATCAAAGCATGAAATTAACCTAGATCTAAGAATTCCTAATCTACCTCTAACCTAATCCTAATTCTAGAGAGAAGAGAGAGCTTCTCTCTCTAGAAACTAACTCTAACTAAAACTCAAGTAAAATAAAACTATTGTGTCTAATTGTGTTGATCCTCCCTCAATCCTTGGGTTAAATAGCATCAGACGTGAATTGGATTTGGGCCTGAAAAGCCCAGAATTCGCCCCCAGCATTTTGCCTTTAAGTGAGTCACGTACGAGCATCGACGCGTACACGCCATGTATGCGTACGCGTCCCTTGGCAATTTCATATCCACGCGTACGCGCCAGGTACGCGTACGCGTCGCCATGCCACTCCACAATCCACACCTGTGCGTCTAATAAACCCAAATTTCATGATATATTTTATGCTAAATTTAAGTGATTTATTCAACCCTTCACCCACTTATTCATGTAAAATTGCATGGTTTTACTTTCCCTTCCTTATTATGTGATATATGTGAAAAACATGTTTCCTATGCTTTAAAAATTATTATTTTAATTACCTTTTATTACCATTCGATACCGTGATTTGTGTGTTGAGTATTTTTAGATCTCCTAAGGCAGGAATGATTTAAAGGATGGAAAGGAAATATACAAAAATGGAAGGAAAGCACAAAATGGAGTTTTTTAAGAAACTGGTAGCGACGCAAACGCATGGATGACGCGGCCACATGCTTAGCGCGAAAAGGCAGCAACGCGAACGCGTGACTGACGCGGACGTGAGCCTTGAGCAGAATGCAGATGACGCGTACGCATGACCAAAGCGAACGCGTGACAAGGAAAACTCCAGATGACGAGATCGCGTGATCCACGCGGACGCGTGACAGATGCTACGCACCAGAAACTGCAGAAAACGCTCCCAACGATTTCTGAAGCCCTTTTCGGCCCAGATCCAAGTTCAGAAAGCACAGATTAGAAGTTATAAAGTGGGGGAATGCATCTATTCAAGAGAGGCCTTCAATTATTCACTTTTCATACTTTAGATGTAGTTCTTAGAGAGAGAGGTTCTCTCCTCTCTCTTAGGTTTTAGGATTAGAATTCCTCTTAAAGGATTTAGGATTTCAACTCTTCATCAGGTTCAATATTTCTTTTACTTTATATTTCTCTTTTACTTTTAGATACTTCAATGCTTTTCTTTAATTGCTTATGTTGCCAAATTGGCTTATGAACTCTCTATGTTTAGATTGATTTTCTCTTATTAATGCAATTGAGGTATTTCAGATTTATGATTCTTATTTAGCTTTTTATATTATTGGCTTTAATTGATTAACTAGAAGCTCTTGAGTTATCAACTTATCGTTATTGATTGTTATGTCGGCCAATTGATTGGAATTCCACTAACTCTAGTCTTTCCTTAGGAGTTGGCTAGGACTTGGGAATCTAACAAATTAGTTCACTTGACTTTCCCTTGCTTTTGTAAAGGTTAACTAAGTGGGATTAACTTCAATTCTCATAGGAGTAACTAGGATAGGACTTCCGAATTTTCATACCTTGCCAAGAGTTTATTTTATAGTTATTTATTTATTTTGTTTGTCATTTAAATTACTTGTTCCTTACTTTCAAAACCCCCAATTTACAAAACTCATAACCAATAATAAGAACACCTCCCTGTAGTTTCTTGAGAAGATGACCCGAGGTTTAAATACTTCGGTTATCAATTTTAAAGGGGTCTGTTACTTGTGACAACCAAAACGTTTGTACGAAAGGATTTTCTGTTGGTTTAGAAGCTATACTTACAATGCGGACATATTTTTACATTTCTTTACCGATAGAAAAATCGATCGTCAAAATGGCACCGTTGCCGGGGAACTGCAAACGTGTGCCTTATTATTGGTTATTGTAAATATTTTTCTTTTATTTGTTTATTTGTTTTTGTTTTTTCTCTTTTACTTCTATTAGCTACTATGAATTCTCACCCCTCTCGCTTTGAGTTTAGTTCTAAATCTGTTGAAAGGAATGGAAGCTATAATAGGAATATGCATCAAGGTCTAAGCAGTCAAAGATGGATGGAGCCAAGAGGATCTGATCAACCCTTTAGGCAACAACACCCTCCAAGATATCATGGGCAAGGACCACTCTACAATACATACAAAGCTGATAGATATGGTGGACCCCCTTGTAATTACCAACAAGCCCCACCCTGTGCTCATAGACCATCCTCTCAACGTAGCTTTGAACCACCACATTCACAAGTTCCTTTTCACCATTCACCACCGTATGACCCTTATCCACCACAATCCCAATCTAATTACTCCCAAGAACCACCACATTCTTATTTTGAACCCTCTTTCCCAACCAATGAACCCTCATACCCACCCCAACCTCCAATGAATGACAAACTTCGTGTTCTTCTTTAAGGGCAAGCGAGGATGCAAACGGGCATACTGAAACTCACTACTGCCTTAACTGAGGTAGTAAATATAATAGCTTCCCGACATCTGAGCACTCGAAGCACTTCCATGGCTACATGTGGAGAATCAAAAGAAGAGCGAATCATGAAGGAGATCCTAGAAACTTCGGTGGACAATGAGGAGCATGGCTTTGTATTGGAACAAGTAGAGGAAGCCATGATAGTTGTAGAGGAAGAAGTGGTTGAAGATTTAGGAGATGCTGAACCTCCATGGAAATCGAGTACTTGTAAAGGATTCTGCTGAGAAGTTCAAATTTGATGCCAAAGAGGACAGGGCACAACCTCCAAAGCATATATCTCGTGAAAAATTGGACGGAACAGACCAACAAGTTGATTCCATAGGCAGTGATGATCATGAATCAAGCTCTCCTAATCACGAACTCACATCTACAACTGAACTCCTTGAGCCTGAAAAATCTTATCCAAGTGAATACGAAGATGATGTCGAGGTAGATTTCTCTCAACCTCCAACATATGACTTGAGTGACGAGGAAGACATAGAAGACTTTGATCAGGACGCAGTTGCAGTTGAAGAATTTTGCAAAGAAGTGGAGGAATTCATAGAAGAATACAAGGGAGTAGAGCTTACAGAACCACTAGAAACAACTATCCGAAGGCCATTACCACCTAATAAAAGCTTCAAGTGGGTACAATCGTTAACCTTTATCTTTACTTTTCCACTTGAATATGGTTTGCTTGAAACAGATGGCCAGCTTAGAGCTCTCTGCGGCTTTAAGAGCAAGAGGAAAATGGCTTGTACTCAGAGCTGGTGTGCAAGATTCAATAAGGTTCCACGCCTCAATTCAAAGTGCAAGGATTGGTATCAGTTTCAATTGAATGGGTCTCGAAAGACGTTTGGTCATCTTGGTGAGAACACAAAACGGAATCGTGCGGCTGGTGTGCGTTTAGCACAAAACGGCCCACGCGTTCACATCATTGACGCGAACGCGTCACTTGCAAAACACCCATCCCACGAGAAAGCATGAGCGACGCATCCGCATCGCGTGGATATTATGGCCCCCTAAATAGAGACAGAGAGTTGCGCTGAAACAACGCTGGAATTGTGCGTTTAGCACAATTTATAGCGACGCGGTCACGTGCCTCACGCGTCCGCGTCATCCATCTTGTACCCAACCCGCGCGATCGCCTCAATCACGCGACCGCGTCAATCCCATTTCACCTTAGCCACGCGATCGCGTGCTCCACGCGTTCGCGTGGATTCAAAATCACTAACCCCCTATCACCCGAAACCCTACCCGTCGCGCCCCATACCCCCCTCCTTCTTCATCTCTTCTCTGCAACCCTCCTTCCTCCACCACCTAACCACCAAACCTTCCAGCCACCACCGCCGACCACTGCACCACCCCCACCACCACACCCCATCGTCGAAAACCACCCCCTCTCTCCTTCTCTTCTTTCTTTTCTCCCTCCACCACTCCCAACCTTCCCTCTCACCCACAGCCGCAATCCTCCGCCACTGCCCCCCCTACCGCGGCCAGCCCCGACCACCCCGCTGCCAGTGCCGCCCCTCCTACCATCACAACCCCTCCCCCAACCCAACCCTACCCACCAACCCAACCTGCTCCACCACCGCGACGCCCTATTCCGCCACCGCGCCGTCGTGCCCCCTCCCAGCACCACCACTTCACCACCGCCATCTCTCTGATCCCTACCTTAGTTCATAAGCATACCAGATTTTGCCAAACGCCACTTTTCTCTCATTCATAGTTAGTTGCATATTTTTCAGTTTATGTTCAAACATAGGATAGTTAAAAATGCATGTTGTAGTGGATTCTAGGTGGTTAGGTAGCTAGGATGTGGTTAATGGATTTAGGCCTGATAATTGCGCCGTACTTGTTGCTTGTTTTACCTATTTTGCAATTTTGTTCTGGCTGTAATGTTAATACTGTTCATATGTTGTTCTTTACTGTTTCATGCTGCTGCTACACTGCTCTTTCATGTTCATATTCCTTATGTGTATTTGCAGCTTTATTTTAATTTATATGAACTTTTCTGCTTGCTGTTTATTACCCGGGAACATCCAATTTTAGCCGAAATGCTGCCCAATTTTCTGCAAATTGTTTCCTTCTCATTCATGTATTGGTTTTGGCCATTTTGAATTTTGCATTATTTAGCTTTTACCAAACCAATTCATGAATGCGCAGGCCAGCATTCTTATTCCTTTCGATTTCCTGGTTAATAAATTACATTAGTGATGATTAGATTTTAATTTTTTGCTACTCATGCATCTATATGATTATCATCAACAACCTGATTTCCTTGCTTGAATATGAGTTGACTATTGCTTAAAATTGTGAAATTCTTGTTACTTAGAAACCGATCATCATGCCACTTACTCTGATTTTCTTCTTACTAACTCACTGATTTCCACTTTCTAACCTCTTTTTCAATCTTAATCGATCTAACTTTCAAACTTCTCTTTTTTTTTGTTTTTAACTATTTACTTTAACTTTCTAACTCAAGGAATGATTATGGTTTTTTCGAATTAACATGAATTCTACTCATATTACATTTTGGATTGTGATTTTTCATCTCGAATTCCTAACTCAAATACAATCCATAATGCACACATACTTAACTCATATCATAATTCTACTGCTCTTTTGCCACTATGTGCTTCTATTGTTATTATTCAATTTGCCTACTTGTTTTCCTGCTTTTGTTCTTCAATTATATCCTGAAATTTCTGTTTTTCACGATATCTGACCCTCAGTGCAAAGGAAAAGGCAAAGCCACCACTAGCAAAAGGAAAAGAGGCAAATCTTCAATGTCTATCCTGGACATTATGCATGATGACTCCTGGTGGGAAAAGCACTTTACCGCGCAGGAGAAGGCTGACCAGCTCCTTCCTGCCAATGATCCAGTTAAATTTGCAAACAGATACTGTGAGCTGAAGTATCCAGTGTTTGCCACCTCTAGAAACCTGTACCTGGAGAGAACTCTGAAAATTCCAGAAGAACTACAGCAGTACACCTCTGAACAGATAAAACAGAGAGATTGGTTCTTCTTGGAGAGAAACTTGACAGAGGTCAATGCTTCCTGGGTAAGAGAGTTTTACTGCAACTATTTTAAGACTTCCCTGGATGCAGTGCACCTCAGAGGGAAACAGATACTGGTCACTAAGGAAGCCATTGAGGATATTCTGTAGCTTCAGCCTAAGTCAGATCAGCCTGACAGTTACCAAAAGGCTGAAGAGGATATGAGGTTTATGCGATTTGACTGGGATGCTGTCAAATAGAAGATAGCCCTTGATCCTACTGTACCATGGGTCATGGGAAAGAACACAGCGATGCCTAAGGGTATCAAGCTGATGTATCTGAATGATGAGGCTCGGTTCTGGCACCAGATCCTGAGCAACTTTGTTATGCCGAGCACTCATGAGACGGAGCTGCCTGCTGCTATGATCACCCTCCTCTGGTGTGTGATGGAGGGTAAGGACCTGTATCTTCCACGATTCATCCGGTATTACATGGCCAGGGTCCATGTCAGAGGCACTCTCCCTTTCCCCTATCTGATCACCCAGCTCGGCCGTCGAGCTGACGTCCCTTGGGAGCTGGCTGATGCGAAGTCGACTGCTGCAGACTGCACGAAGATCATTCCCCACAGCAGGAAGTTTTAGGCTTTAGGCTACAGACCTCTATTCCTTACCGCTTCTGATGAGGCAGCCACATCTTCAGCTGCCCCTTCTTCTTCCACTGCTGCACCAGCCCCACCCACTGTACCTCCACCTGCCCCAGAGCCCATTTACCACCTCGTGCACCACTTATTTTAGCAGCTGAACCAGATGAAGCGCCGCAACCGGCGACGATATAGAGATCTGAGCATCGCAACAAGCGACGCTATGAGCACCTCAAGTTGATGATCCGATCTGGCGGCAACATTACCTCCGAGCCTGACACACCATCAGAGCCATCCGAGGAGGAGGCGAACGAGCATGAGGAGGAGACACATGCACAGAGAGAGGCTGAGCAGGCTAGACCAAAGCAGGCTACGTCACAGCAGGAGGAGCCACACCAGATTCAGGCCGCAGACCCAGAGATTCCTCTCCAGTCAGCGCCTCCCCTGTAGTAGACAGATCCTCTTACCCTCATCTAGTCTGCAAACCTTCAGGCCACCACAGAGACTCCAGCAGCCGTCCTACCGGTGATGACACTCCTTCACACCCAACTTGAGTGAGCATCGAGGACGATGCTACATTTTAAGTGAGGGGAGGTCGCCATCCCTGGCGTATCTCTTTGGTGAACCACTACAGACTCTTTTATCTTATTTTGTTATTTTTCTATATTTTTATTTTTATTTTTATTTTTCAGTATTTATACATTGTTCTTTTGCTATATTTTTACCCTATTTTTCGCATTTTTCACTTTAGTTTATATCTTAGCCATTTAGTTTAGTTTGCAATTCTAAACTTATTAGTTATAGAATATGTAGATTTATTAGTATAGTTTACCCTTTTAGCATATGATAGTTTGGTTTAAATTGAAAATAAAAAGGAAGTAAACTAGAGACTTTAGTAAATTAAAACAATCCACACACCTTGTATATATAGCATTACATGTTAGTTAGTTAACAACATTTCATTAAGGAACAACACTAAGATTTTAAAGGCCACCCTAAGATTTACATTGAGAATAATGGGAACTCTTAATTTTTACTTGCATGACATGTATAACTGATATATGATTTTTGAGCTGGAGAACACACAGCCTGTGAGTTTTGAGCTTAATTGTATGGTTACATTCAAACCCTAAATTTCATTCCTGTGTGTTTTTCCCTTCTTTTTTATTCTGATGTTCTTTACTTTGTTTTAATTTATATGTCCAATTATAGAATATAGATACATACCAAGAGATGATTGAGGCCATCATTTGAGTTTTTCCTCATTTATCCCAAATTAGCCTACCTTTTACATCACCCTTGTTAGCCCCCTTGAGCTTTTTAATCCCCTCTTGCTCTATAAACCACATTACTAGCCTTAAGCAGAAAAACAAAATAAAAATCCCAAGTTGAATCCTTGGTTAGCTTACGATAGATATTGTGTACAATTTAAGTGTGGGAAATTTTATGGGAACATGGGATGATAGAAACAAAGTAGGAGTTTAAAAAAGAATAAGATGTTTCAAAAACAAATTTGGGAAGCATGCTCATGTGGAATCAAGACAATTAAATTACCATGTGCATTGAAAAACATGTTTAAAAAAATTCAGTATTTAAATAAGGGGATACAAAAATTCCCCAAATGCAAAATAAAAAGAATCAATGCACAAGGGACAAAATTAAATTTAATACAAGAGTTTGCAATACAAAGAGGGAAAATTTGGGCAAATAGGTTAAGAAACTTTGATTTATATAGTATGTATGTTAGGTGAGATCTTAGACTAATCAAGGATTCACTTGTTAGCTCACTTAGCCTTATACATATACCATTACCTTTACCTTGGCCCCATTACAACCTTGAATAAGACTCATGATTTTGTATGTCTGTATTCTATAATTGTTGATTGGTTAGATGAAGAACAAAGTTATAGAAAGTAAGGATAGAAAAAGAATAGAGTGATTAACCCAATAAATACTGAGTGACTAGAGAGTAAACACGAAATCCAGTGAGGGTTCAATAGCTCATCACCATATATCTCTGCTTAAATTGTTAATTGTCTTGCAAGTTTGTGAAATATTTTTACCCATCTCAATTGTAAAAGTGCTTTAACATTATCTAAGGTTTGGCTATGCATATATGATTCCTTGAGGATATGAATTAATTTAACTACATGTAAGCTTTATATACAAGTGAATAACAATTAGAATTGCATGATTCATTTTGGTAGTTGCATTTAGAATAGATTGCATTGCATGAAATTCCACCACTTTAACCTTACCTTACACTTTATCTTGGATTTAGCATGAAGACATTCTATTATCTAAGTGTTGATAAACCCATATTTCATGATATATTTTGTGCTCAATTTAAGTGATTTATTCAACCCTTCACCGACTTATACATGTAAAATTGCATGGTTTTACTTTTCCTTCCTTATTATGTGATATATGTGAAAAACATGTTTCCTATGCTTTAAAAATAATTATTTTAAATACCTTTTATTACCATTCGATGCCGTAATTTGTGTGTTGAGTATTTTCAGATCTCCTAAGGCAGGAATGATTTAAAGGATGGAAAGGAAACATACAAAAATGGAAGGAAAGCACAAAATGGAGTTTTTGAAGAAATTGGCAGCGACGTGAACGCATGGATGACAGGGCCGCATGCTTAGCGCGAAAAGGCAGCAACGCGAACGCGTGACTGACGTGGACGCGCACCTTGAGCAGAATACAGATGACGCGTACGCATGACCGAAGCGAACGTGTGACAAGGAAAACTCCAGATGACGCGATCGCGTGATCCACGTGGACGCGTGACAGATGCCACGCACCAGAAGCTACAGAAAACGCTCCCAGCGATTATTGAAGCCCTTTTTAGCCCAGATCCAAGTTCAGAAAGCACAGATTAGAAGTTATAAAGTGGGGGAATGCATCCATTCAAGAGAGGCCTTCAATTATTCACTTTTCATACTTTAGATGTAGTTCTTAGAGAAAGAGGTTCTCTCCTCTCTCTTAGGTTTTAGGATTAGGATTCCTCTTAAAGGATTTAAGATTTCAACTCTTCATCAGGTTCAATATTTCTTTTACTTTATATTTCTCTTTTACTTTTAGATACTTCAATGCTTTTCTTTAATTACTTATGTTGCCAAATTGGCTTATGAACTCTCTATGTTTAGATTGATTTTCTCTTATTAATGCAATTGAGGTATTTCAGATTTATGATTCTTATTTAGCTTTTTATATTATTGGCTTTAATTGATTAACTGGAAGCTCTTGAGTTATCAACTTATCGTGATTGATTGTTATGTCGGCTAATTGACTGGAATTCCACTAACTCTAGTCTTTCCTTAGGAGTTGGCTAGGACTTAGGAATCTAACTAATTAGTTCAGTTGACTTTTCCTTGCTTTCGTAAAGGTTAACTAATTAATTGTTCCTTACTTTCAAAACCCCCAATTTACAAAACTCATAACCAATAATAAGAACACCTCCCTACAGTTCCTTGAGAAGACGACCCGAGGTTTAAATACTTCGGTTATCAATTTTAAAGGGGTTTGTTACTAGTGACAACCAAAATGTTTGTACGAAAGGATTTTCTGTTGGTTTAGAAGCTATACTTACAATGCGGACATATTTTTACATTTCTTTACCGATAGATAAACCGATCGTCAGCGTCTGCTGCGCGTACGCGTTGATCTCAGCATCCCAAATCCTCGTTTCTTCATGAGTTCTCCACTTGCATGCTTTTTCTCTCCATCCCTTTGATCCAATCCTAGCCTTTTCAATCTGAATTCACTAACAAACATATCAAGGCATCTAGTGGAATCAAAGTTGAATTAAATTTAGCTAATTAAGGCCTAAAAAGCATGTTTTCACACTTAAGCACAATTTAGGAGACAATCATGAAACCATTTTATTTCATTGGATAAATGTGAGAAAAGGTTAACAAAATACTCTAAATTCAACACAAGATAAACCCTAAAAATGGGGTTTATCAACCTCCCCACACTTAAACCTTAGCATGTCCTCATGCTAAAATCAAGAAGGAAACAAAGGGTATCAACATTTATTCAATGCAACAACTATCTAAATGCAATCTACCTAAATGCAACTATCTACATGAATGCATCTACTTGGTCAAAATAAATCAATTTTCCAAGAGAACATATATAAGTTTAAGGGCTTAAGGAGTTGCAATCAAATCAAATCCACAATTGAATTGAGTTATTAAATATTTTTACAAACTTGCATGAAAAGTGATGATTCTAGGTGGAGCCATGTAATTGAGCAATCGAACCCTCATCGGATGTGTCTACACTCTATTCGCTCAAGTGTTTAGGGTTGATTCACTCAATTCTCCCCTAATCATGCTCTCCAATATTTGTTTTTCATCTAATAATCAACAATTATTTCATGCATGCATAAAATTATCATGAGGTCTTTTCCTTAGGTTGTAATGGGGCTAGGGTCAAGGTAGGATTGTATATGGTAAAGTGGACTAGAATTTGAATCTTTGATGAGCTTAAACTATCCCACCTAACCTATGACAACCTATACAATTTCAAAGCTAACCTAACTACCCATTCTTCACTTTTTCACATACTCATGCATTCCCTTTTCACCTCATAACACATATGGATTGATCTTTATTGAACTTTACTTTGGGGCATTTTGTCCCCTTTTTATTCTTTCTTTTTTTTCTTTTTCTTTCTATTTTTTTTCCTTCCCATATATTTTCTTTCTTTTTATTTTTCTTTTATTTTTCTATCTTTTTTTTTTTCTTTTTGATGTACTTATATACAAAGGTATCAATGCATATGGTTTTACATTTAATTAATACATGAGTATGCACCCAATTCCCAAATATAGAAATACAAAACACCCTTTTATCACAACCAATGTTCCCAAATCTCCCCAAACTTGAATAATAAACACTCTCACTAGCCTAAGCTAATCAAAGATCCAAATAAGGGACTTTTATTGTTTTCCGCTTTAGGCTTGTAATGTGCTAAAATTAAGAACAAAGTGGGTTAATCGTAGGCTCAAAGTTGGCTAACAAAGGTTGATAAAAGGTAAGGCTATTTGGGTAAGTGAGCTAATGAAATAATGGTCTCAATCATATAAATGTATGAATACACAAAATAATAGACATAGAAAATCAAACAAATCAAAGATCACAATCGTAGAAAGAGAACAATTGCACACAAGAAGGGAAATAAGTGGTTATAAGATGTAACCACATCATTAGGCTCAAATCTTACAAGCTTGTGTTCTTAGCTCAAAACATGCTTCACAAAATATAAGATTCAAGAAAGTTCAATGAAAAGTTTTTACTCAAATAAATTGGGATGTCAATGCCCTATTAAAAATATTTTTCTTGGAGAATTTCATTATTTTAACTAAGCTTATTATATTTATATGCATATGCAACAAAAAATCCTAAAAGACCTTAAAAAATGAAAATGAAATGCAAAAGTGTTGGGATTAGAAACTTGTCACCCAAAAACGCTGGCCGGTCGGACGACCTCCCCGCACTTAAAAGTTTGCAGCATCTTCGACGCATTCTAAGATGAGCAAGGGGGTATGGCGACTATCCGGGTTGCTACCTTCAGCTGGTAGGTCAACTGGTTACTGCATGTTCTTTTTACCGCTTACTTTGTTGCTTATGGTGCATTAGTCATGAAAAATAGAAAACCAAATAAGAAAACAAGTGAATGCAAAAGCAAGGAAGCATACATTGTTGGAATGAGGTTAGAATCACTAGAATGAAGTGAGTGAATTGTGTGACTGATAAACCACTATTTTATGGTTTATATTGTATTTAATTGTGTGGTTTTATCATGATCTTTGCCCACTTATTCATTAAATAAGCATGCATTTATATTTCCTTCCTAAAGTTATTGCATGATTGAAAACTTGATTCTTAGAGACTTTTAATTATGTATTTTATTTCCCCTTTATTCCATTCGATGCCGTGATTTGTGTGTTAAGTGTTTCAGGCTTTATAGGGCATGAATGAGTTGGAGATTGGGAAGGAAGCTTGCAAAAATGGAAGGAACACAAGAAATTGAGGAGATGACCAGCGAGAAGCGACGCGGCCGAATAGATGACGCGACCGCGCAGAGAAGAGCAAATCGCAGTGACGCGGCCGCATGGATGACGCGACCGCGCGGCATGGAATAGCACGAGTGACGCGGCCGCATGGATGACGCGACCACGTGGCAAAGCAGAACGCCGAATGACGCGTTCACATGAGCGACGCGATTGCGTGACATGCGCGATCTGCATAATCTGCAGAATCGCTGGGGGCAATTTCCGGCCCCATTTTGACCCAGTTTTCGGCCCAGAAAAGCAGACTAGAGCCAGAGAACATGCAGAAACCAGGGAGAACATTCATTCCGCATAGTTTTAGTTTTTAGATCTAGTTCTACTACTCCTCTAGGTTTTTTCTCTACGCATTCATAGTTTTTAGGATTAGTTATTTTTCGTTATCTTTGCATTGGGATATTGAGAAGAGTTATTGCCTCATCAAGACTTCGACATTCTAGTTCGTTCTCTTCACTTGTCTTTTACTCTTCCATGTTCCTTAATTTACTTAATTTTACTATTGGATTATTTTAGCATTTATTAATACAAGAATCACTTTTATTTTAAATTAATCTTTTGAGCATTATTTATCATGTCTTTCTTTAATTCCCTTTCTTACGTTATGAATTTTACATTTACAATGAGCGAGTAGTCCCCTAACTTGATGGGGAGTCGATGAAAGGAATCCTTGAGTTGGAATGATCAAGAGAAAGATTGTAATTGGGTTTATTGTTGGATTGCTCTCTAGTCACTAACACCAATCCTCCCAACAGTGGATTGGAACCTATGAATAGAACAGCATTCCAACTTGTTTGACTTTCCCTTACTTAGTAAGGGACAGCTAAACACAATAAATCTCAATTGTCAATTAATCTTGAGAGTACCGCAACAAGAATAGGGCTTCCATCTAATCAACTCCCAGTCAAGGCTTTTATTTATATTTATATACATTCTCTAATTTAATTTTCTGTCATTCAACTCAAACCTTTTTGAAAACCTTCTGATTAATAAAATAGCACACTTTCCTGTAACTCGTTGGGAGACGACCTGGGATTCATACTCCTAGTATTTTAATTTTAATTTCTGTGACACCCCTTTTTAAATTGATAAGCGGATTTCTGGTTGGTTGAGAACTATACTGGCAACGCATAATTTATAATCATTCTTAACTCGCTAATTTCCGCTCGCATCAATTTTTGGCGCCGTTGCCGGGGAGTTGCAAGAGAGTGCTAAAGTTATTAATTGGAATTTATTTATTTGCATTTTATTTTATTTTGCTACTATGAGCTGCTTGTTTCTTTCGTTAGATAACGCGTTCACTTCCTGATCCAAGCTTGCCAGTATTCGATCCTGAGATTGAAAGAACTATTTCACGAATAAGGCAAGCTCGGCGTTGGTTAGCCCTCTCTGAGGGCGGATTTGAAACGCCATTTGAGGAAGAAACCAGCTCCCGTTCTACTGATTCGGTTAATTTACGTACAGCTAACATGGCGGCAGCCAGAAGAGTTACTATCCAGGAGGCTGGAGCCCCTGATTTTTCAATGCAACCGTTCCAAGCGCATCATCCAGTGGTGGCTACAGATTTTGAAATAAAGACCGCACTGCTCAATTTGATGCCCAAGTTTCATGGCTTACCTGCTCAAGAGCCTATCAAGCACCTGAGAGATTTTCAGGCAGCCTGTTCTACTTTCAGGCGTGATGGTGCAGATGAAACTTCAATTTTGCTGAAAGCTTTCCCGTTTTCTCTTGAGGGAAAGGCAAGAGAGTGGTACTACACTCAACCAGCAACAACTGTATCCAACTGGGATACGCTTAGAAGAGAATTTTTGGAAAAGTTCTTTCCAGCTGAAGTTACTGATAAACTGAGGAAAGATATTTCCATGATTGTTCAAAATGAATCTGAGACGCTTTATGAATACTGGGAACGCTTCAATAATCTTTGGAAGCATGCCCCCACCATATGATTGACAAGATAGTGTTACTCGGTTATGTTACACAAGGCATGAGGCCCCAAGATAAGACCACATTGGAAAGTGCTAGCAATGGGTCTATGAAAAAGTACAAGACCACTGATGAGGCATGGCAATTGATTAGTGACTTAGCTGAATCTACCAGGAATCACAGGTAGAAACAAGGCCGTTCAAAAGCCGTTGCAGAAGTATCCTCTAGCAGAGAGACTACTGCTCTAACTCAGAGTATCTGTGAAATGACCAACTTGCTGAAGCAAATGCAATTGAATCAACAACAAGTTTAGCAAGCTCAACCTTCTCCAGCATAGCAAAACCAACAGTTAGTCCCACAGAGAGTTTGTGGAATCTGTGCTGATTATAGTCATTATACTGATGAATGTCTGCAGCTCTAACAGGAAGACAACACCGTGGCAGCCACTCATAACTTCTATGACTGCTCCAACCAAGGGTACAATCAAGGTGGCAATTACAACCATGGACGGCAGGACAATTCTAACCAGAATTGGAGGGACAACAACAACAGAGGAGGCAAAGATAATCAGGGATATCAGAGGTGGAATAATAACAACAACAGGCAGTAGAATCAGAATCAGCCTTACAGAGCACCTCACCTGAGGCAATCCCAAGGACCACAGAATACCCAACAGCAGACTTCTCAAATTACCTATCCTTCTTCATCTGCCAATGATGACTTACTACAATCTATTGATCGGAGACAGCAGACCATGGAAAATAACATTAATGCCACTCTAAATGGTTTAAACGCTACTTTGCAAGCTCTTGTCTCACAGATTGGATCAATGAACAACTCCAATAACCAACCTTTGAGCTCCAGTGGAATTCCCTCTCAACCATTACCCAATCCCAAGGGTGGTATTAATGCCATCACCTTGAGGTCCAGAACCACACTACAGGAGAGGAATTAGGAGGAGCCAAACCCACCAGAGCACGCCTCAGCTAAAGAGGTAGTGGAAATAGAAGATGTTGAAGAAGAAGAGGACATACAGGACATAGCTGAAGAAGAAGAACTGCAACCACAAGAGGAAGCACCAAAAGGCGCAGACACTGCAGAAGATACCACTCCCATTCCATTTCCACAACTTGCAAGGAAGCCCAGGAAGCAGCTGGAACCTGATCCCAAAATGGTAGAGATATTCAAAAAGGTTGAGGTAATTGTTCCCCTTTTTGATGTTATTCAACAGGTACCTAAATATGCAAAGTTTCTAAAAGATTTATGTATACATAAAGACAAAATTAATGAATTAGAAACTATTCCCTTATGAAGTTCCATATCTGCTTTAATGGGAGGTTTACCTGAGAAGCGTAGTGACCCAGGTCCTTGTATGGTTAATTGTACTATAGGTGGTGTAGTATTTTCTAATTGCATGTGTGATTTAGGAGCATGTGTAAGTATAATGCCTTTGTCTATATATGATATTTTGAGGCTCCTTCCCTTAAAAAGGTCGGCAGCTCGTTTTGTGTTAGCAGATAAAAGCATTATCATAGTGGCTGGAGTTGCTGAAGATGTATTAGTGGGCATTAAAGGGCTCACATTTCCCATTAATTTTTATATCCTGGAGATGCCCCAGAATGCCTCAGATAAGCCATCATCAATCCTACTCAGAAGACCATTCCTGAAGACCTCAAAATTCAAATTAGATGCTTTTTCAGGAACATACTCTTTTGAAATAGATGGCCGAGTAGTGATCTTCAATCTGAATGGAGTTATGAAGCATCCTCCGGAGGATCATTCCATCCTCCACTGTGACATTATAGATGAAACCGTAGCTGAAGTTTACCAGGAGGAATTTGAAGAGAAGCACACAGGACAAGGTCCAAGTGTGGGGACATTCTCAGAGGACAATGACAGTGCTTTGCCATTTTTACCAGCTCCAGACAACCCAGAGCCAGAACATGATCAGAAGTTAGAATTAAAACCCTTTCCTCCACACCTCAAATATGCTTACCTTGAAGACGGGCAGAAGTTTCCGATTATCATTGCAAGGGAACTCACTTCTCAACAGGAAGAGCAGCTACTTAGTGTGCTGAGGAGGCACAAGAAGGCAATTGGGTGGAGTTTGGCAGACATAGTAGGCATCAACCCTCAAGTATGTGAGCATAGAATATTTATCGAAGAGGGAGCAAGACCTGTCCATCAACCCCATAGAAGACTGAACCCCACTATCCTAGAGGTTGTCAAAAAGGAAGTGACCAGACTACTAGAGGCAGATATCATCTATCCCATCTCAGACAGTGAATGGGTAAGTCCAGTACAAGTGGTGCCAAAGAAGTCTGGAGTCACTGCAATGAAGAATGAGCATGGAGAGCTCCTGACAACCAGAGTTCAGCACGCTTGGAGGGTCTGCATTGACTACAGACGCCTCAACCAAGCAACCCGTAAGGATCACTATCCTCTTCCATTTATTGATTAAATGCTGGATCGCCTGTCAGGTAAATCGCATTATTATTTTTTAGATGGTTACACAGGTTATTTCCAGATTCATATAGTCCCTGAGGATCAAGAAAAGACCACTTTTACATGTCTCTTTGGGACTTATGCTTACAAGAGAATGCCCTTTGGCTTGTGCAATGCACCAGCTACTTTCCAAAGGTGCATGATGAGTCTTTTCTCTGATCTTATTGAGGATTGTATGGAGGTTTTTATGGATGATTTTAGTGTATACGGCGATTCCTTTAGCCTTTGCTTAGATGGATTATCTAGAGTATTAGACAGATGTGTCAGTACAAACCTTGTATTAAATTTTGAAAAATGTCACTTTATGGTTAAACAAGGGATTGTACTAGGACATGTTGTGTCTAATACTGGCATTTCTGTAGATCCAGCAAAGGTGGATGTTATTTCTACTTTACCTTGCCCCTCTTCTGTGAGGGAGGTCCATTCTTTCCTTGGCCATGCAGGTTTTTATAGGAGATTCATTAAGGACTTTAGTAAGGTAGCTGATGAGCGGATATTTTATACGCTTTTTGGGGATAATTTCATATAGTTTAGAGTATGTTTTAGTTAGTTTTTAGTCTATTTTTATTAGTTTTTAGGAAAAATTCATATTTCTGGAATTTACTATGAGTTGTGTGTTTTTCTGTAATTTCAGGTATTTTTCTGGCTGAAATTGAAGGAGCTGAGCAAAAATCTGATTCAGGCTGAAAAAGGACCTGATGCTGTTGGATTCTGACCTCCCTGCACTCAAAGTGGATTTTCTGGAGCTACAAAACTCGAACTGGCATGCTTCCAATTGCATTGGAAAGTAGACATCCAGGGCTTTTCAGAAATATAAAATAGTCCATACTTTGCACAAGGATAGACGACGTAAACTGGCGTTCAACGCCAGTTCTCTGCCCAATTCTGGCGTCCAGCGCCAGAAAAGGATCAAAAACTGGAGTTGAACGCCCAAACTGGCATAAAAGCTGGCGTTCAACTCCACAAATGGCCTCTGCACGTGACTCACTTAAATCTCAGCCCCAGCACACACCAAGTGGGTCCCAGAAGTGGATGTCTGCATCATCCATCATAGTCCACTCATATTTTGTAACCCTAGGCTACTAGTTTAGTATTTAAACAACTTTTAGAGACTCATTTTGTATCTCATGACATTTCAGATCAAAACTTTGTATTCTCTGACGGCATGAGTCTCTAAACCTCATTGTTGGGGGTGAGGAGCTCTGCTGTGTCTCGATGAATTAATGCAAGTATTTCTGTTTTCCATTCAAACACGCTTGTTCCTATCTAAGATGTTCATTCGCGCTTAACTGTGATGGAGGTGATGAGCTGTGACACTCATCACCTTCCTCAAATCATGAACGTGTGCCTGACAACCACCTCCGTTCTATATACAATTGAATGAGTATCTCTTAGATTCCTTAATCAGAATCTCCGTGGTATAAGCTAGAACTGATGGCAGCATTCATGAGAATCCGGAAAGTCTAAACCTTGTCTGTGGTATTCCGAGTAGGATTCAAGGATTGAATGACTGTGACGAGCTTCAAACTCCTGAAGGCTGGGCGTTAGTGACAGATGCAAAAGGATAGTAAATCCTATTCCAACCGGATCAAGAACCAACCGGTGATTAGCCGTGCTGTGACAGAGCGCGTGAGCGTAGTTTTCACTGGGAGGACGGAAGGTAGCCATTGACAACGGTGATCCACCAACACACAGCTTGCCATAGGGGGGCGTGTGTGCGTGAATCAGAAGACAGAGGAAAGCAGAGATTCAGAAGACAAAGCATCTCCAAAACTCCAACATATTCTCCATTACTGCACAACAAGTAATCTTTAATTTATGTTCTCTTGGTTATTCACAATTCAACTGATAAACATAATTGACTTCCTGACTAAGATTTACAAGATAACCATAGATTGCTTCAAACCAACAATCTCCGTGGGATTCGACCCTTACTCACGTAAGGTATTACTTGGACGACCCAGTGCACTTGCTGGTTAGTGGTACGCGTTGTGAAAAGTGTGATTCACAATTCGTGCACCAAGTTTTTGGCGCCGTTGCCGGGGATTGTTCGTGTTTGGACAACTAACGGCTTATTTTGTTGCTTAGATTAGGAAAAAAATCTTTCTTTTTGGTTTAGAGTCTTTTATTATTTATCCCTTGTTAAAACACTTTAAATTTATAGCTCAGTTAATTAGAACGTGGTGTTTATGTTCATGATAATTGGCTATCATATTTTTTCAAGACTTTTTTTCAAAAATAATTTTTTCTATTAAATCCTGTGCCAAACTTTAAGTTTGGTGTTTTCTTGTTGATTTCCCTTTGGTTTTCGAAAATTTTGGTTTGGTTTTCTAAAAATTTTAAGTTTGGTGTTCTTTCTTCATGTTCTTGTGTTCTTGTGAGTCTTCAAAGTGTTCTTGAGTTTTCCTTGTGTCTTGATCTTAAAATTTTTAAGTTTGGTGTTCCTTGGTGTTTTCCCTCCAAAATTCTCAAAAACAAGGAGCATTAGATCTAAAAATTTTAAATCTTGTACTATCTTATTGTTTTTCTCTCTCCTCACTAAATTCAAAAATATCTTTTCAAAATATCTCTTCTAACGTCCTAACTTCTTATCTTTTCAAAATTTGTTGCAACTAACTAACTAACTTTTTATTTGTTTCTTAACTTTTTCAAAACTACCTAACTAACTCTCTCTCTCTCTAATTTTCGAAAATATCCTCCCTCTTTTTCAAAAATTTCGGTTTTTTTTAACTAATTAATTTTAATTTTTTTTTACGGAAAAAAATTTTTTTTTGAATTTCAAAATTCAAATTCTTTTTAGTTATTTTATTTTATTTAAGTATTTACTTCTTATAAAATAAAATAAATAAAAAGATAAATCAGTCCAAGTTATATCCATATATCCATCATGGACATAAGTGGAAATGAACAGTCCAGGAGGACTCTGGGGTCATATTCTAACCCCTCTACTGCTTCATATGGGAGTAGCATATGCATACCCTCCATTGGAGTTAGTAGCTTTGAGTTGAATCCTCAGCTCATTATCATGGTGCAGCAAAGTTGCCAGTATTCCGGTCTTCCACAGGAAGAACCTACAGAGTTTCTGGCACAATTTTTACAAATTGCTGACACAGTACATGATAAGGAAATAGATCAGGATGTCTACAGACTATTACTGTTTCCATTTGCTGTAAAAGATCAAGCTAAGAGGTGGTTAAATAACCAACCTAAGGCCAGCATAAGAACATGGAAACAGCTGACAGAAAAATTCCTGAATCAGTATTTTCCTCCAAAAAGGATGACACAGCTAAAGCTGGACATCCAAGGCTTTAAACAAGGAGATAATGAATCTCTTTATGATGCCTGGGAGAGATATAGAGAGATGCTACGAAAATGCCCCTCTGAAATGTTTTCAGAGTGGGTTCAGTTAGACATCTTCTACTATGGGCTTGCAGAAGGAGCTCAGATGTCTCTAGATTACTCAGCTGGTGGATCTATCCATATGAGAAAGACAATTGAAGAGGCTCAAGAGCTCATTGATACAGTTGCCAGGAATCAGCATCTGTATCTAAGCAGCAACCCTTCCATGAATGAAGAGGTTAAAACAGTAACTGCTGAATTCAGTACTGTAAAACAAGCTGCTGAATTCAATCAGCAATTGGATTTTCTAACAAAGCAGCTAGCTGAATTCAAGGACAGGCTACAGGAGACAAGGATAGCTAATATACATATGGACGAACAGTTTAAGCAAACAAAGCAGCAGCTATCAAGGCAAATAGCAGAAGAATGCCAAGCAGTTCAATTAAGAAGTGGGAAAACATTAAATACCCCACCTCAAGGCATCAAAAATTCAAGAAATGAGCAACCCACCAAAGATTCACCTGAGGACAGTAAGAGCCCAGGGAAAAATAATTCTGGCACTAAAACGCCAGAAAATGGGTGGAAGGCTGGCGCTGAACGCCCAGACCATGCCCAAAACTGGCGTTCAGCGCCAGAAACAAGGCAGGGTTGGCGTTCAACGCCAGAAATGGGCAAGAATCTGGCGTTGAACACCCAAATGGGGCAAAATCCAGCGTTGAACTCCCAAAATGGGTACATTTCTGGCGTTCAGGCGCCAGGAACAGACAGTGAGCTGGCGTCTAACGTCACTCCAGCTTCTGACTCTAGCACTCAATTGCCAGTGAGGGATCAGACACACACAAGTGCTGATAACAACCCCTCTAAAAAGGCTTCTTTAACCACTAAGGTTGAGGAATATAAAGCCAAGATACCTTATCCTCAAAAACTCCAGAAAGAGGAGCAGGATAAGCAATTTGCTCGCTTTGCAGATTATCTAAGGACTCTTGAAATAAAGATTCCATTTGCAGAGGCACTTGAGCAAATACCTTCTTATGCCAAGTTCGTGAAAGAGATCTTGAGTCATAAAAAGGAGTGGAGAGAAACAGAAAGAGTTCTCCTCACTGAAGAATGCAGTGCAGTCATTCTGAAAAGCTTTCCTGAAAAGCTTAAAGACCCTGGGAGTTTTCTGATACCATGCATATTAGAAGGTGATTGCACCAAGACAGCTTTATGCGATCTTGGGGCAAGCATCAACCTGATACCTGCATCCACTATCAGGAAGCTTGGCTTAACTGAAGAAGTTAAACCAACCCGGATATGTCTCCAACTTGCTGATGGTTCCACTAAATACCCATCAGGCGTGATTGAGGACATGATTGTCAGAGTTGGGCCATTCGCCTTTCCCACTGACTTTGTTGTGCTGGAAATGGAGGATCCCTCATTGACGTCCAACAGGGGGAAATAACCCTGAGAGTCAACGATGACGAGTTCAAGTTGAACGCTGTCAAAGCCATGCAGCATCCAGACACATCAACAGACTGCATGAAAGTTGACCTTATTGACTCTTTGGAAGAAGAGATCAACATGGCTGAGAGTCTCGAATCAGAGTTGGAAGACATCTTTAAAGATGTTCAGCCTGATTTGGAGGATTCAGGGGACATGAAAGAGCCTCTGAACTTTCTTCTGAAAGAGGAAAAACCTCCTAAACCAGAGCTCAAGCCACTGCCACCATCCTTGAAATATGCATTTCTAGGAGAAGGTGACACTTTTCCAGTGATCATAAGCTCTGCTTTAAATTCACAGGAAGAGGAAGCACTTATTCAAGTGCTAAGGACACACAAGACAGCTCTTGGGTGGTCCATAGGTGATCTTAAGGGCATAAGCCCAGCTAGATGCATGCACAAAATTCTATTGGAGGATAATGCCAAACCAGTGGTTCAACCACAGAGGCGGCTAAATCCAGCCATGAAGGAAGTGGTGCAGAAAGAGGTCACCAAATTACTAGAGGCTGGGATTATTTATCCCATTTCTGATAGCCCCTGGGTGAGCCCTATTCAAGTCGTCCCAAAAAAAGGAGGCATGACAGTGATTCAGAATGAAAAAAATGAACTGGTTCCTACAAGAACAGTTACAGGGTGGCGCATGTGTATTGACTACAGAAGGCTCAATACAGCCACCAGAAAGGATCATTTTCCTTTACCATTCATAGACCAGATGCTAGAGAGACTAGCAGGTCATGATTATTACTGCTTTTTGGATGGCTACTCAGGCTATAACCAGATTGCAGTAGATCCCCAGGATCAAGAGAAAACAGCATTCACATGTCCATCCGGAGTGTTTGCTTATAGAAGGATGCCCTTTGGGCTATGCAATGCACCTGCAACCTTCCAGAGATGCATGCTCTCTATTTTCTCTAATATGGTGGAAAAATTTCTGGAAGTCTTCATGGATGACTTCTCAGTATATGGAGACTCATTCAGCTCCTGTCTTGATCATCTAAAACTTGTTCTGAAAAGATGCCAAGAAACCAACCTAGTTTTAAACTGGGAAAAGTGTCACTTCATGGTGACTGAAGGAATTGTTCTTGGGCATAAAATCTCAAACAAGGGAATAGAGGTGGATCAAGCAAAAATAGAGGTAATTGAAAAATTACCACCACCTGCCAATGTTAAGGCAATCAGAAGCTTTCTGGGGCATGCAGGATTCTATAGGAGGTTTATAAAGGATTTTTCAAAAATCGCAAAACCTCTGAGCAATCTGCTAGCTGCTGACACGCCATTTGTGTTTGACACAGAGTGCCTGCAGGCATTTGAAACGCTGAAAGCTAAGCTGGTCACAGCACCAGTCATTTCTGCACCAGACTGGACATTACCATTTGAGCTAATGTGTAATGCCAGTGATCATGCCATTGGTGCAGTATTGGGACAGAGGCATGACAAGCTTCTGCATGTCATTTATTATGCCAGTCGCATTTTAAATGATGCCCAGAAAAATTACACAACCACAGAAAAGGAATTACTTGCAGTGGTTTACGCCATTGACAAGTTCAGATCCTACTTAGTAGGATCAAAGGTGATTGTGTACACTGACCATGCTGCTCTTAAGTATCTACTCACAAAGCAGGATTCAAAACCTAGGCTCATCAGATGGGTATTGCTTCTGCAAGAGTTTGATATAGAAATAAGAGACAGAAAAGGGACAGAGAACCAAGTAGCTGATCATCTGTCCCAGATAAAGCCAGTGGAAGGGACGTCCCTCCCCTTCCTTGAGATCTCTGAGACGTTCCCTGATGAGCATCTATTTGCCATTCAGGAAGCACCATGGTTTGCCGATATTGCAAACTATAAAGCTGCAAGGTTCATACCCAAGGAGTACAATAGAATACAAAAAAAGAAACTAATTACTGATGCAAAGTACTACTTGTGGGATGAGCCCTATCTCTTTAAGAGATGTGCAGACGGAATTATCCGTAGGTGTGTCCCCAGAGAGGAAGCACAGAGAATCCTATGGCATTGCCATGGATCTCAATATGGAGGCCATTTCGGAGGTGAGCGAACAGCCACCAAGGTCCTCCAATGTGGCTTCTATTGGCCCACACTCTATAAAGATTCCCGAGAGTTTGTACGTAATTGTGACAGTTGCCAAAGAGCTGGTAATCTGCCTCATGGTTACGCCATGCCTCAACAAGGAATCTTGGAAATTGAGTTGTTTGATGTATGGGGAATTGACTTCATGGGACCTTTCCCACCATCATACTCAAACACTTATATTCTGGTGGCAGTTGACTATGTATCAAAATGGGTTGAGGCTATTGCCACACCCACCAATGATACTAAAACAGTGCTGAAGTTCCTCCAGAAATATATCTTTAGCAGGTTTGGTGTCCCTAGAGTGTTAATCAGTGATGGGGGCACTCACTTCTGCAATAAACAGCTTTACTCTGCCATGGTTCGGTATGGAATTCGCCACAAAGTGGCCACACCATATCATCCACAAACCAATGGGCAAGCTGAAGTCTCTAACAGAGAATTAAAGAGAATCCTGGAACGGACAGTAAATACCCGTAGAAAGGATTGGGCAAGGAGCTTGGATGATGCTCTGTGGGCTTACAGAACAGCATTCAAGACCCCTATAGGGACCTCTCCATACCAACTCGTGTATGGTAAGGCATGCCACTTGCCCGTGGAACTGGAACATAAGGCCTACTGGGCAACCAGATTCCTAAACTTAGATGCCAAATTAGCAGGAGAAAAACGATTGCTCCAGCTAAATGAGCTAGAGGAATTCAGATTCACAGCTTTCGAAAATGCCAAGCTTTATAAAGAAAAATAAAAAAAATGGCATGACAGAAAGCTGTCATCTAGAATCTTTGAACCAGGACAGAAGGTCCTGTTGTTTAACTCTAGACTCAGGCTATTCCCCGGGAAACTGAAATCCCGGTGGAGGGGACCATACGTGATTACAAGTGTGTCACCATATGGTTACGTGGAGCTTCAAGATATTGATTCTGATAAGAAGTTCATTGTCAATGGACAAAGAATCAAGCATTATCTTGAAGGCAACATTGAGCAAGAATGCTCAAGGCTGAAGCTAGATTAAAAGCTCAGCAAGGTCCAGCTAAAGACAATAAAGAAGCGCTTTCTGGGAGGCAACCCAGCCATGGGGCATTAATCCTCTAAGCATTTTGCCCTATTTTTCTTTTTTATTTGTTTATATAAAGTTTACTGACACTAAGGTAAAGGATCAATTGCATAAGTTTACAGGGTTACAGAAGGAATTTGCACACAAAACAGAGATTGGAAGCTCAAAGGCAAGAAAACGCCAGTAAAGGGGCATTTTGGGCGTTCAGCGCCCAAAATGGGCATCCACTGGGCGCTGAACGCCAGTAATGGCAGCAATTGGGCGTTCAACGCCAGAAATGGCCACCCACTGGGCGTTGAACGCCAGGAATGGCAGCAACTGGGTGCTGAACGCCCAGGAGATCAGCATTTGGGCGCTGAACGCCCAAAACAGGCAGTGTTTGGGCGTTCAAACGCCAGGAGGACAGTGAGGAGCCAAATCCAGTAATCCCACACGTATTTCCATTTTAATTTCAAATTTTATGCTTCAATGCATGATTTTTACATGAACATATCAAGAACCCTGATTTCTAAAATCCTTAATTTCTAAAAATCCATCTTTCCAAATTCAATCCAACTCTTTTCAAAATCTTTTCTGAAAACAAATCTATCTTTTTCACTCAAAAATCTTTTCAACTAATCCATATCTTTTTCAAATATCCACATTATCTTTTTCAAAATTCAGAGTTATCTTTTTCAAAAATCTATCATATCTTTTCAAAATTAAACTCTATCTTCTATCTTATCTTTTTCAACTCAATCTTTTTATCTTATCTCTTCCAATTTTTCGAAAAAATACCCCCCACCCCTTTAAATTGGGTTCGGCCCCCCCTCCTTCATCAACAAGTGCTACTCAATCTCCGTCTATCCCTCTCCTTTCTTTTCTTTTGCTTGAGGACAAGCAAACCTCTAAGTTTGGTGTGTTTATCCGAGATCACTACTAAGATTATGGCTCTCAAAGGAAAACAATCCACTCCAAGAGGCAAGAAAGAGAGCGTTCCAAAATCACTTTGGAATCAAGGGAAGTTCTTATCTAAAGAACATTCAGACCATTATCTTAAAGTAATGGGTCTGAGATCAGTGATCCCGGAAGTGAGATTCGATCTGAAAGAAGATGAATATCCGGAGATCCAGGAGCAAATTCGAACCAGGAACTAGGAAGTCTTAGCTAATTCTGAAACGAAAGTAGGAAGGAACATGGTCCAGGAGTTCTATGCTAATATGTGGCAGACTGACAAGCAAAGACTATCTGGAATAGCCTGCTACGAATTTCGGACCATGGTCAGGGGAAAGATTGTTCATACCACCCCTGACAAGATCAGAAAGATATTAAAGCTACCTCAGCTAAAGGATGATCCAGACTCCTTCAACAGGAGGATGATGAGAGTAGACATTGGCCTGGATAAGATCCTAGAGGACATATGTATCCCTGGAGCCAGGTGGACCACCAACACAAAGGGCGTCCCAAATCAACTCAAGAGAGAGGATCTCAAACCAGTTGCCAGAGGATGGCTGGACTTTATTGGGCGTTCTCTGTTGCCCACTAGCAACCGTTCTGAAGTCACAGTTAAAAGAGCAGTGATGATTCATTGCATCATGATGGGAAAGGAAGTGGAGGTTCATCAGCTGATTTCAACTGAGCTCTATAAGATTGCTAACAAAAATTCAAAAGAGGCCAGGTTGGCTTATCCAAGCGTGATTTCTCTGCTCTGCAAGGACGCTGGAGTCAAGATGGGAATAACTGAATATATCCTAATTGAAAAGTCAATCACCAAAGCATCAATGGAGAGACAACAAGCACAGGAGGATCTTATCAAGAAGAGAGCACAGGAATTCCTCCCAGAGATTCCTCAAGCGGAATATTGGGAATATCTTGAGGCGTCTGTCACCAAGATACAGGAAGCTATGGAGCAAATAATAAAACAACAGAAGGAACACAGCCAAATGCTGACCCAGATGTTTAAAGAACAAGAGGAGCAGGGACGTGACTTAAGGGAACTGAAGCGCCAAAAGTCTTCTGTAATACCGAGCCTCCCAAGAATCAGAGGAACCCCCATACCCCCAGAATAAAGGTTGTTAATTTCCAATTTCTGCCTTAACTCTGTGACAGTGTCCTTATAAAAGTTTACCTTAGAAGTCATATAATAGTAATTAGTATCTATTTGATTTTATCTCCAATTAAGCTATAGTTTATTTTTCTCATCATCATTAAACATGAATAAAATAGTAGATCTTTTGAATAAGAAGCAATAAAATTTCGAGTTTAATAAAAGAAATTCTAATTGGTTAAATGTGGTGGCAATACTTTCTGTCTTCTGAATGAATGCTTGAACAGTGCATATGTCTTTTGAATTTGTTGTTTGAGACTGTTAAATATGTTGGCTCTTGAAAGAATGATGAATATGAGACATGTTATTGATAATCTGAAAATCATAAAAATGATTCTTGAAGCAAGAAAAAGCAGCAAAGAACAAAGCTTGCAAAAAAAAAAAAAAAGCAAGCAGAAAAAGCCAAAAGCTCTTAAAACCAAAAGGCAAGGGCAAATAAAAAGGATCCCAAGGCTTTGAGCATCAGTGGATAGGAGGACCTAAAGGACTAAAATCCTGGTCTAAGCGGCTAAACCAAGCTGTCCCTAACCATGTGCTTGTGGCGTGCAGGTGTCAAGTGAAAACTTGAGACTGAGCGGTTAAAGTCAAGGTCCAAAGAAAAAAGAAGAGTGTGCTTAAGAACTCTGGACACCTCTAATTGGGGACTTTAGCAAAGCTGAGTCACAATCTGAAAAGGTTTACCCAGTTATGTGTCTGTGGCATTTATGTATCCGGTAGTAATACTGGAAAACAAAGTGCTTAGAGCCACGGCCAAGACTCATAAAGGAGCTGTGTTCAAGAATCATCACACTAAACTAAGAGAATCAATAACACTATCTGAATTCTGAGTTCCTATAGATGCCAATCACTCTGAGCTTCAATGGATAAAGTGAGATGCCAAAACTGTTCAGAAGCAAAAAGCTACTAGTCCCGCTCATCTAATTAGGATCTGAGCTTTAATCAAAAACTCTGAGATATTATTGCTTCTCAACCCCTTAGTCTTCTTTATTTGTCTAGTTGCTTGAGGACAAGCAACAGTTTAAGTTTGATGTTGTGATGAGCGGATATTTTATACGCTTTTTAGGGATAATTTCATATAGTTTAGAGTATGTTTTAGTTAGTTTTTAGTCTATTTTTATTAGTTTTTAGGAAAAATTCATATTTCTGGACTTTACTATGAGTTGTGTGTTTTTCTGTAATTTCAGGTATTTTTCTGGCTGAAATTGAAGGAGCTGAGCAAAAATCTGATTCAGGCTGAAAAAGGACTGCTGATGCTGTTGGATTCTGACCTCCCTGCACTCAAAGTGGATTTTCTGGAGCTACAGAACTCGAAATGGCATGCTTCCAATTGCATTGGAAAGTAGACATCCAGGGCTTTCCAGAAATATATAATAGTCCATACTTTGCACAAGGATAGATGACGTAAACTGGCGTTCAACGCCAGTTCTCTGCCCAATTCTGGCGTCCAGCGCCAGAAAAGGATCAAAAACTGGAGTTGAACGCCCAAACTGGCATAAAAACTGGCGTTCAACTCCACAAATGGCCTCTGCACGTGACTCACTTAAATCTCAGCCCCAGCATACACTAAGTGGGTCCCAGAAGTGGATGTCTGCATCATCCATCATAGTCCACTCATATTTTGTAACCCTAGGCTACTAGTTTAGTATTTAAACAACTTTTAGAGACTCATTTTGTATCTCATGACATTTCAGATCAAAACTTTGTATTCTCTGACGGCATGAGTCTCTAAACCTCATTGTTGGGGGTGAGGAGCTCTGCTGTGTCTCAATGAATTAATGCAAGTATTTCTGTTTTCCATTCAAACACGCTTGTTCCTATCTAAGATGTTCATTCGCGCTTAACTGTGATGGAGGTGATGAGCTGTGACACTCATCACCTTCCTCAAATCATGAACGTGTGCCTGACAACCACCTCCGTTCTATATACGATTGAATGAGTATCTCTTAGATTCCTTAATTAGAATCTCCGTGGTATAAGCTAGAACTGATGGCAGCATTCATGAGAATCCGGAAAGTCTAAACCTTGTCTGTGGTATTCCGAGTAGGATTCAAGGATTGAATGACTGTGACGAGCTTCAAACTCCTGAAGGCTGGGCGTTAGTGACAGATGCAAAAGGATAGTAAATCCTATTCCAACCGGATCGAGAACCAACCGGTGATTAGCCGTGCTGTGACAGAGCACGTGAGCGTAGTTTTCACTGGGAGGACGGAAGGTAGCCATTGACAACGGTGATCCACCAACACACAGCTTGCCATAGGAGGGCGTGCGTGCGTGAATCAGAAGACAGAGGAAAGCAGAGATTCAGAAGACAAAGCATCTCCAAAACTCCAACATATTCTCCATTACTACACAACAAGTAATCTTTAATTTATGTTCTCTTGGTTATTCACAATTCAATTGATAAACATAATTGACTTCCTGACTAAGATTTACAAGATAACCATAGATTGCTTCAAACCAACAATCTCCGTGGGATTCGACCCTTACTCACGTAAGGTATTACTTGGACGACCCAGTGCACTTGCTGGTTAGTGGTACGTGTTGTGAAAAGTGTGATTCACAATTCGTGCACCAGTAGCACTTCCCTTATCAAGATTACTGCAGAAAGACATTGAGTTCGAGTTCAGTGACAATTGCAAACAAGCGTTTGATAAGTTGAAGACCGCACTGACTCAAGACCCAATTTTAAGAGGACCAGACTGGAGCCAACCATTTGAAATTATGTGTGATGCTTCTAACCATGCAGTAGGAGCAGCACTGGCTCAGCGTGAAGGTAAGGACCCCTTTGTTATTACGTATGCGTCTAAAACTTTAGATGCCGCTCAGTCTAATTATACTACTACTGAGAAGGAGCTTCTTTCTATTGTTTTTTCTCTGGATAAATTCCGAGCCTATTTACTTGGTACGAAGGTAGTAGTGTATTCAGACCACGTAGCACTAAAGTATCTATTATCTAAAAAGGAGTCCAAACCAAGGCTTATACGTTGGATACTGCTATTACAAGAATTTGATTTAGAAATTAAGGACAGGAGTGGTAATTAAAATTTAGCGGCAGACCACTTGATTCGCCTTGAGCACATTACAGATGACTCCACTCCTATAGCTGATAATTTCCCATTTCATAACCTGCAAGCAGTATCTGAGATAGTCCCTTGGTATGCACCTGTAGCTAATTATCTAGTTAGCCGCACCTTTCCTCCATACTTTTCTAAGCATCAAAGAGACAAGCTGAAAAGCGAGTCTAAATATTATATATGGGATGACCCATATTTATGGAGATGTGGCGCTGACCAGGTAATTAGATGGTGTGTGCCTCAATCAGAATTCCAGTACATCTTAGAGGCCTGTCACTCATCTGAGAGTGGAGGACATTTTGGCCCTCAAAGAACTGCTAGAAAAATCTTAGACTGTGGATTCTGGTGGCCTACTCTTTTTAGGGACGCTGCTGAATTTTGTAAATCCTGTTTCCCATGCCAGAAATTTGGTAATATATCCAAGAGGGATGACATGCCTCAACAGATTATGCTTTTCTGTGAAATTTTTTATGTTTGGGGCATTGACTTCATGGGTCCATTTCCAAATTCCAATGGTTATTTTTATATATTGTTAGCTGTGGATTACGTTTCCAAATGGGTGGAAGCAATTCCTACCCGCGCTGATGATGCTAACACTGTTGTTTCCTTTGTGAGAAACCATATTATTTGTCGCTTTGGATCACCACGAGCAATCGTGAGCGATCAAGGCACCAATTTTTGTAACAGGTGACTAACAGGATTGATGAAGAAACATGGGATAATCCATAAAGTTGCAACAGCTTACCATCCTCAGACTAATGGGCAAGCCGAGGTGTTAAATAGAGAGATAAAGCGTATCTTGCAGAAGATAGTCAAACCTCATAGAAGAGACTGGAGCACCAGGCTACAAGATGCACTCTGGGCATACAGAACAGCATACAAAACACCCATTGGGATGAGTCCTTTCCGCTTAGTTTATGGAAAAGCTTGTCATCTCCTTGTTGAAGTAGAGCACAAAGCCTTTTGGGCAGTAAAGGAATGCAACATGGGGATTGGGGGAGCCGGAGCTGAAAGAAAGTTGCAACTGCAAGAACTGAAAAGCCTTCGCCTAGAAGCTTATGAGAACTCAAGACTATACAAGGAGAAGATGAAGGTTGTACATGATCAGCACATCAAGAGGAAAAAGTTCCAACCTGGGGACTTAGTCCTCCTTTATAAGTCTCGACTGAGGCTCATGCCAGGCAAGTTGAGATCTTGATGGAAAGGTCCATACAGAGTAGAGAAGGTCGAACCATACGGAGTTTATCACCTTAGCCATCCTTCAAGCTCTGAACTTATCAATGTTAATGGACATCGTTTAAAGTTGTACCATCGCGAGAAGTGGAAGAAAGACAAGGAGCTCGAGATCTTTCGCTTGGAAGATCCCCACATAGCCGAAGACTGAGCTAGTGGTGTGTCCAACTTACGTTCGTTAAAGCAAAGTGCTAGGTGGGAGACAACCCACCATGGTATGATCGTTCTTTTCTTTATTTTTTAGTTTTCTTATTCAATAACTCTTCTCTTCATTAGTACATTTCGTGCATCTGCATTTACATACTCTTATTTTTATTTAAAAAAAATGTTACGCGACGCGACCCCATCATTGACGCGTCCGCGTCGCAGGTGTTGGGAGAGACAATTAAAAATGAACAGAGAGTCACGCGAGAGCATGGCTGGAGGTGTGCCAATGGCACAATTCGGCCCACGCGATCGCGTTGCTGACGCGACCGCATCATATGGGATCAGTGGCCTCCCACGCGACCGCATGCCCCACGCGGCCGCGTGACGAAGGATTTCGACGTAATAATGGTGCACAGCTGAAAGTTGTGCTAGAGTGGTGCTGGACTCGCGCCACTACACGACCGCGTGCCCCACGCGGCCGCGTCACAACCCAATAATTGCCCACTCACGCGATCGCATGCCCCATGCGATCGCGTCACCCAAAATTTGGCATTTAATGGTTTTGAACAGAGAGTTGTGCGAGTGCGAGGCTACCCTCGCGCCAATGGCATAAAACAGGTCACGCGATCATGTGACCGACGCGACCGCGTCATTCACTTTAAGCGCAAGTCGCGCGACCGCGTGCCTCACACGATCGCGTCGCTTGCGTCGCACAGCCTCCCTAATTCTGCCAACTATCTTTTCTTTTTCTCCCCAAATCCTATTTTCTCTTTTTCTCCTTATTTCTTCTACCTTTCTTCGTCCCTACCTTCTTCCTTCTTTCTCACTTTTTACTTTCTCTCACCCCCATTAACAAGGTTTTTCTTTTCTTCTTCCCTCCTCACTTTTCTATTATTCTTCTTATTTTTATATGTTATCTTCTTTTCTTTTCTTTTTACCTTCATTGTTCTTATTTTCTTTTTCTTTCCGTTTCCTTTTTACTTGGTGTTATAAATTTAATTGAGTCATTATTTATAATTATATGCTTGTGGATTGTTGTAAATTTGTTTGACAATTATATATTACTTTTTGAGGGATTACTTGCATGTTCAAATTATTATTTTCAAGAGCTTATTCTACATGCATGCTATGTGTTTGTGAAAAAGCCCATATGGCATTATGAACTTCTCTACATTTTTCTACTCTAATATTCAATGCTTGATTTTCACAAAATCCCTTTACTACTTTATCAATTGAATTTAATTGTTAATACAAACGTGATAGTTAGTTACGAGTGATAACATTTTTAAATTGGATATTGAATGCTTGATCTACGCTACTCATGCCTTTGCATGCATGCCAATAAACCCATTGCATTTACTTGTCCCTATATGCCCTTGCTATGTTTCCATTGATAACTTTTTCCATATCGTCCGGACCATGTGTTAACGTCATTCTTCTTTATTGTGCATTGCTTATCACTTACACCACCCTCTTCCTTGCTCTATTCCTTTCAATTTATTTTACTTTCTCTTCCCTTTTTCAGGATGGCCACCAAGAAAGGAAAGGAGAAAGCTACTCCCAAACAACCAGCAAGAAGAGGTACAAAAAGAGCATTAGTGGCAGAACCCTCTTCAACTACAGTAAAGCCCTCAACAAAGAGATTTAAGAGGATTATAAAGGTTGATGAAAAAGAGAAAGCTTTCCTAGCAAAGGACACTGCGCGATTTCCTAATCGCTATTGTGAGCAGATGTTCCCCATCCTGATAGAAAGGAATTACAACAACGAATACCTTCTTCTCCTCCCGCCCAATATTGCTACCTTTGTTAAGCCGCAAATTACCCGAAGGCAATGGGGTTTCCTACAGAGACAGCCAAGGCAGGTCAATCTTTCTTGGGTAGTCGAGTTCTACTCCAATTTCCACCTGCCCACTATGTAGTCTGTCTATGTTCGTCAGAAGCAAGTCTCCATTACAGAAGAAGCCATTCAGAAAGCTCTAAGTCTTCCCACTATTCCAGAAGGATTGGACGCCTTTCAAGAAGCCACACTCAAGCGCCAGATGTACCAATTTGACTGGGACGCTGTTCTCAGAGTTATCGCATTACCTGGCAGTAGATGGATCTACGGATACCATCGTACCCGCACTAACAGAATATCGGCTTCAGCACTTACCTTGGAGGCTCATGTATGTGCACAGATCATGTCCCATTACGTCTTCCCGAGCACTCACGAGTCCTCCTTCACTGCGGACATGGCCGTTCTACTTTGGTACATCCTTACAGACCAACCTCTGAATCTACCAAGACATATCCGGAATACTATAGGACACGTACAAATCGCTGACAACCTACCTTTTCCAGCCCTGGTCTCAGATCTTGTCTCAGCAGCCGGAGCCTCCTACAGAGCTGGGGACACCAAAGCCATGCTTCCACGGGATGATCAGTATGTCCCCAACGGGAAGTACCTTAGACTTCCAGCAGCCACTATTAGCCAGCCTACTGAACCAGTTGAAGATATTCCTTCCTCAACACCACAAGCACCTACAACAGCCCAACTGCTCTAGCAGATACTTGACAAGTTGGATTGGCATGAATAGAAAGCTAAGCTGAGAGAGCGCCGTAACAAGCGTCGATTCACATACCTCAAGGAGCTGATCATGGGAAAATTCAAGGACTCAGACACCCCGAAATCCACTTCTTTTACCAGCACAGGGAGCCATGATGGTCCCGACTGTGGAGATACTGCTACCAGCCCACCTTTGTTCTTGATAGATGGCACCGAGGATGGTGCAAAGCCTTAAGTGTGGGGAGGTCGGTTAGTAGCTGACTTCCGGAGGTAATTTCTCTTCCCTATACAACAATAAATTAGGATATTTAGTTATTTTTTCTTTTGTAGAATAGGATAAATTGCATAGTAATAGATTAGTTGCATGCATGTTCTGCTTGATTGAAAAGACAATAAGTTTCTTCTAAGACTCTATCTTTGGAACAAAATTTCACTAATTTTAATTAAAACTTTAATGTTAAATTTGCTTGAAGTTGTATTTGGAACATGATTTTTGAGCTAAAGAACACACAACCTGTGAGATTTGAGCCTTTATGAATGGTTACATTATTTAACCATAATTATTTTATTCTTGTGTGTTTACTTCTCTATGATTGTAATCTATATTTTGTTTCATCCTATATGTCCAATGTTTATTATATTTACATGCTTGCATATGATTGAGGCCATTATTTGTTCAGCTTACTTATCCAAAATAAGCCTACCCTTTCAATTACCTTTGTTAGCCACTTTGAGCCTTTAAATCCCATTTGTTCTATATTTTACCACATTACTAGCCTTAAGCGGAAAAATAATTATACATCCCAAATTGAATCTTTGGTTAGCTTAAAATAGAATTGTGTGTGTTATTTAAGTATGGGAAATTGTGGGAATAAAAGATAATAAGGGAATGAGGATAATATAATGGAATTTGGATGCCTACTCATGTGAAACTATAAAATCAAAAATCTATACGCACTAATAAGCTATGTTTATGTTTATGTTATGTTAAAATATATATATATATATATATATATATATATATATAATAAATAAATAAGGGGACAAAATTACCCCAATGTTAGATTAAGAATTCAAAAATCAATGCATGTATGATAAAATAAGAATAAAAAGTTGAAACATGAGTATGGAATGTAAAAGGGAATTTCTGGGTAGTTAGGTATGAATTTTAGAAGTTATATAGAATATATATAGGTTATGTTAAAGCTTGGGTTAATTAAAAATTCAATTTATAAGCTTACTTAGCCATATATGTATCCTTACCCTTACCTTGGCCCCATTACAACCTTGAAAAGACCTCATGATGTTTGCATTGGTATATTAAATGTTGTTGATTGGTTAGGAGAAGAACAAAAATTAGAAAGCATGATTAGAGAAGGATAGAGTGATTACCCTATATACTAGAGAGACTAGAGTGTACATACTTCATTAGTGAGGGTTCCATGCTTGAATTTCTATGTTCATTACTTTCATGAGCTGTCTTCTTGCACTTTTATCTATTCTTACTGTATAAGAATTGAGTTAGTGGAATTTGATTTGTAATTGTTTTGAAGAGCTTACTTACTTTTGATCAAGTGGACAAAAATCATACAGCTGCAGTCATATATATAGGTTGCATTGCATTGCATAGGTTTTACATGTTCTTACTCATTTATTTTATCTCCTTCAACTAAGCATGAGGACATGCTATTGTTTAGTGACATTAAGAAAGATTAGGTATGTGAATTCCAAATTAGGCGCCCTCTAGGACACACACACTATCATAGAGAGCTATGTCACAAAATAAGCATGCACTACACTTATCCTAGTGTGCTTGAAATACTTTGAACTTGTAGGTAAAGATAACCAAACAAGCGATAAAGAAGTATGAACGCATTAAAACCTAAGCACAACACATGGATGCATATGAACAAGAAGCACAATGCATTAAGGTAAATGCACAACATTCAATATCAAGAAATTGCCTAATCAAAGAAAATAATTCAAATCACATGGTGGCCAAATCTTGCAATTCAAAAAGATTTAACAAGCTTGAAGGCAATGTTACATGCACTTGGTATTCACATGATTAAGTATGAAAAACTCAAAACTAGGTAATGAATTGTAACCTCAACAATAGAATCCAACCATGATAATTAACAACAATGATGTTAAAATAACATCCTATCAATGATTAGCCGTAGCGAATAGTAAACAAGATTAATAATCCAACACTTAGTATGAAAAAGAGAAAATGAAATAAAAATTTAACTAATTAAACAACTAATTAACTAACTAACAAAAAAAATGGTTATAAATGGTGTTTGGAAGTGTCGGATGAGGGGTAGGAGAAGGGGAGAAGAAAGGAGAAGGAAAGAAATGGAAAGAAGAGAAGAAAAGAAGAGTGTTGAGGTAAGGTGATCCACGCGGACGCGTACGTGCCGCATGCGCGTGGGTGGTGGCGAGGTGGAGTCGACGCGTACGTGTATGTCGTCACGTGTACACATGGATTGTGCCAGAGAGAAGCGACGCGTACGCGTGGTGTACGCGTATGCATAGGTTGGTTTGTGCTAGAGGCACAATGTTCACGCAGTGCAGGCGCAACTTTCGGGTCAATGTATGAAGGGGTGAAACTTCTCGATCCACGCGTACGTGTGTGGCACACGTGCGTGTGGATGGTCGAAAATGCTTAGGCCACGCGTACACGTGGGTTGGTGCTCTGTTTTTCAAAGTTTTCAAGGTCTTGCACCAAACCAAGCATTCTAACCTTCCAAACAGCTACGAAAACACTACAAAACCTTATTTAACATACCAAACTACTAACTAAACTCAACTAAATAATCAAAACACGAAATTAAACTAATTACCAATATTTACAAAAGATAAAATGAAAAGATTTTACCATGGTGGGGTGTCTTCTACCTAGCACTTTTGTTTATTGTCCTTAAGTTGGACTTATGGGAAGCTCCTTATCAAGGTGGCTTGTGCTTGAATTCTCCTTGGAACTCCCACCAATGCTTGGTTCTCCAATGTGCCCCAAGATTTCTCATAAGTTGCACCAAGTCTTGATGGAGTTCTTCACAAGCTTGGGGCTCCCATAGTTGATCCTCTTCTTGTAATCCGAGATCCCACACTTTATTTTCACACCCATCTTGAATTTGATCATTATTAGTCCATCCAGGTAGCAAGCAAGATGAATTCTCAATGAAGTGCCCAACAGTCCTGATAGACCCATTTAGTCGAGCACTATTCCAACCTTTATATTCTATCTTTGATGTATCAACCATAATGAGCCTTGATTTACCACGCCAACCACGAAACATCTTTTTCTTACGCTTCATTGATAAACCCCATATTTAGGATTTATCTTGTTTAGGGGATTTTATCACCTTTTACCCGTATTTATTCAATGAAATAGCATGGTTTCATGATTGTCTCCTAATTTGTACTTAAGTGTGAAAATATGCTTTCTAGGTCCTTAATTAGCTAAATTCACTTCACCTTTGATTCCACTAGATGCCTTGATTTGTTTGTTAAGTGATTTCAGGTTGAAAAGGCTAGGAATGAATCAAAGGAGTGAAGAGAAAATCATGCAAAGTGGAGAACATATGAAAAAGCCAAAGATTTGGATATCTTCATCCACGCGCACGCGCACTGTACGCGTACGTGTCGGTGGGCGCACGTGATTTTTAAATAGAAAATGTGCCCAGCAATTTCTGAGAGCTGTGGGTCCCAGTTTGCAACCAACTTTGGCGCCAAAATGCATATAAGGACCAAGGATTGAAGGGAATCAACACTGAGTATCATTTACACTCATTAGGATTAGTTTAGAGTTAGTTTCTAGAGAGAGAAGCTCTCTCTTCTCTCTAGAATTAGGATTAGGATTAGGTTTAGTTCTTAGATCTAGGTTTTGATTCTTGCTCTCTTCTACTTCTTCTTCTTAATTCTTTGTTGTTACATTCATGATTCTTCTATTCTTTTGTTGTGATTTCCTTTATGTTGCTCCTATATTTTGTTGTAGATCTACTCTTGTTCCTTCTATTCTCTTTCAATTCAATTAGAGGTAATTCATAATAATTGTGCTTCTTTTGATTGTTGTTGTTAATTCCTTGAAATAAGTAGTTGTTAGATTTCATTGTTGTTATCAATTTACTTTGCTTTTTGGTATGCAAAATTGTTACTCAGGTTGTGAATTGTTGTTCGAAATTGATTCCCTGGCAATGGCACCAAAAACGGATGCACAGAACCATGGTCTAAACATATCTTCACAACTTTGCATAACTAACCAGCAAGTGCACTGGGTCGTCCAAGTAATACCTTACGTGAGTAAGGGTCGAATCCCACGGATATTGTTGGTATGAAGCAAGCTATGGTCACCTTGTAAATCTCAGTCAGGCGGATATAAAATAGTTATGTAGTTTTCGAAATGTAGTAATAAAAGAAGGATAGAAATACTTATGAAAATCATTGGTGAGAATTTCAGATAAGCGTATGGAGATGCAATCGTTCCTCTGAACCTCCGCTTTCCTGCTGTCTTCATCCAATCAGTCTTACTCCTTTCTATGGCTGGCTTTATGCAAGGGCATCACCGTTGTCAGTGGCTACATCCCCTCCTCTTGTGAAAATGGTCTAAGATGCCCTGTCACGGCACGGCTAATCATCTGAGGTTCCCGATCATGCTGGAATAGGATTCACCCTCCTTTTGCGTCTGTCACTACGCCCATCAATCGCGAGTTTGAAGCTCGTGACAGTCATTCAATCATTGAATCCTACTCGGAATACCACAGACAAGGTTTAGACTTTCCGAATTCTCTTGAATGCCGCCATCATTCTAGCTTACACCACGAAGATTCCGATTAAGAGATCTAAGAGACACTCATTCAATCTAAGGTAGAACGGAAGTGGTTGTCAGGCACACGTTCATAGGGAATGATGATGATTGTCACGTTCATCACATTCAGGTTGAAGTACGAATGAATATCTTAGAAGTGAAATAAGATGAATTGAATAGAAAACAGTAGTACTTTGCATTAATCTTTGAGGAACAGCAGAGCTCCACACCTTAATCTATGGAGTGTAGAAACTCTACCGTTAAAATTACATAAGTGAAAGGTCCAGGCATGGCCGAATGGCCAGCCCCTCTGATCTAAGAACCAGGCATCCAAAGATGATCCAAAGATAAAACTCAGGATGTCTAATACAATAGTAAAAGGTCCTATTCATAATAAACTAGCTACTAGGGTTTACAGAAGTAAGTAATTGATGCATAAATCCACTTCCGAGGCCCACTTGGTGTGTGCTTGTGCTGAGCTTGAGTGTTGCACGTGTAGAGGTTCTTCTTGGAGTTGAACGCCAGCTTTTGTGCCAGTTTGGGCGTTGAACTCCACTTTGCAGCTTGTTTCTGGCGCTGGACGCCAGAATTGGGCAGAGAGCTGGCGTTGAACGCCAGTTTGCGTCATCTAAACTTGAGCAAAGTATGGACTATTATATATTTCTGGAAAGCCCTGGATATCTACTTGCCAACGCAATTGAAAGCGCGACATTTTGAATTCTGTAGCTCCAGAAAATTCATTTTGAGTGCAGGGAGGTCAGAATCCAACAGCACCAGCAGTCCTTCTTCAACCTCTGAATCTGATTTTTGCTCAAGTCCCTCAATTTCAGCCAGAAAATACCTGAAATCACAGAAAAACACACAAACTCATAGTAAAGTCCAGAAATGTGAATTTAACATAAAAACTAATGAAAACATCCCTAAAAGTAACTAGATCCTACTAAAAACATACTAAAAACAATGCCAAAAAGCGTATAAATTATCCGCTCATCGCTTTTCTTTTGTGCCTTCCAAGTGTTTGATGAAATACTTGGTTAGATTTTAGTGTAGACTTTTCTCCTCTTGGCTTTGGTAGAGTAATTAGTGACGCTTGAGTTATCTAATTCCTTTTTTGATTGATAATTAGAAGTTGCTAATTGATTTGGATACCACTAAAGCTAGTCTCCCTTGGGAGTTGGCTAGGACTTGTGGAATCAAGTTAATTCATCCACTTGACTTTCCTCCATGGTTAGAGGTTAACTAAGTGGTAGCAATGAACAATTTGTGGTCACAATTGAGGAGGATAACTAGGATAGGACTTCTAGTTCTCCTATCTTGCCAAGAGCTTTGTTAGTTGTTAGTTTATTCCCTTGGCCATTTATATTTATTGTCAAAAATCTCATAAACCCCAAACATACCTCATAACCAATAACAAGACACTTTATCGCAATTCATAGGAAGAACAACCCGAGGTTTAAATACTTCGGTTTATAATTTTAGGGGTTTGTTTTAGTGACAAACAAATTTTTGTATGAAAGGATTAATGTTGGTTTAGAAACTATACTTGCAACGAGGATTCATTTGTGAATTATAAACCGTCAAAAATCCGAATCATCAAAATGGCGCCGTTGCCGGGGAATTGCAATGGTGTTGTGTTATTGGTTATTGTACATATGTGAATATTGTGAATAGTTTGCTTGTTTGATTTAGTAGCTAGATTTTATCTCCTTGTTTTTGCTATCATGAATTCTCACTTTGGCTATGAGTTTGGTCCTAATTATATTGTAGGTAATGTTAACTTCAATGATGATACTCATTACGGATGGAACCAACAAAGATGGGAGGAGCCTCAAGGGATTGATCACTCCTATTGGCATCAACCTCCGGATACCTATAGGTATAATTTCCATCCTAATGCGTGTCAATTCCATGGCTATGGTAAAACTTTTCGTGACAATCAAGTACCACCATCATATGCCTATGACTTTTATCCTCAACATGGACCTCAACCATACTCACAAGCCTTTCCATACCAAGCACCTTCTTGTGACCCATACTCATCATATGACCAATCACCCATACCATATTCTTATGACCATTATGAGCAAGAACCTTTAGAACCACCACAACCCTATCAAGAATAATACCAAGAACAACCTCAATGCACACCATCTCCATACCCGTACTAAGAAGAACCGCCTTCCTACTATGAATCCTTTCTCCAAAATGATGAACCCTCTTATCCACCCCAAGCCCCAATAGATGATTCTCTCACCTTGCTACTTCAAGGACAAGCGGATATGCAAAGGAATACCCTAGAGTTTGTGACTAACTTGACCAAGGTAGTGCATACTTTAGCCTACCAATGCTTGAACACTCAAGGTGCTTCCCTAGCCACATGTGAAGAATTAATTGAAGAGCATAGCATGAAGGAGAGATTGGAAACTCCGGTGGAAATGAGGAATGCTATTTTGTGTTAGAGCAATTGGAGGAGACTATGATTGTTGAAGAAAAGGAAGAAGTGGTTGAAGATTTAGGAGATGTTGAAAGTCCATGGGAATGTAGCATCATGGAGCACTCTTCCAAGAAGCTTGATATTGATGTTGAGGAGGGCGCGCAACTTCCAAGGCATATCATAGTTGGAGACTTGAAAGAGGTTTATCAAGAGATGGATTCAATCATGGATGAATTTCTATCTACAATTGAATCCTCTCCCATTGGACATGAAGTTGAAATTATAGAAGAATGTGCATAACCTCCTATACCCTTGGTGAGCAATGAGAAAGAGAGTGAAGTGGAAGAGAGTCACCACACTACAAGAAAAAAGGCCTTTCGGAACCCTTTTTTCTTGCCACGCTTTTAAAGCGTGCCCAAAAGTGGTCTATGGGCACGCTTTTGCGAGGGTGGCCACTTATCTGTGATTTGGCCACGCTTTTTTTCGCCACGCTTTAAGAGAAATCGGCACGCTTTTACGAGGGGTGCCCACTTACTTGAAATTTGGCCACGCTTTTTTACTGCCACGCTTGAAAAACGTGGCGATAGAGAGAAATCGACACGCTTTTACAAGGGTGGCCACTGATTAAAAATTTGGCCACCCCTTTTTTTTGTCACGCTTAAAAAGCGTGCCCATAGAGAGAAACTGGCACGCTTGAAAAGCGTGGCTAATTTGTATTTCAATGATCACCTTTTTAAAGCGTGCCCATGTTCTATTTTTTTTGGCATCCCACAAAAAAACGTTACGATAGAGTTCCCTCCCCCCAAATTTTGTTTCCCACCCACTTTTTTTCCACATTTAATTTTTTTTTCCCATAGTTTTTAATTTTAACCCTCACCCAGCCACCAAAGAAAACCCTAAAATTTACCCGTGCCGTCACCATCCTGAAACAACATCTCCATCTTCATCGTTTATCGCAGCCATGCCTTTCCTCTAATCCAATGACCTTTGTCCTCATGCCTTCATCGTCCGAAACCGTTCATCGCCTTTATCCTCATCTGTCTAAGAAAATGACCTTCGCACCCATGCCTTTCCTCTAACCCTCGTACCCGACCCTCTATCTGTGGAACCCATCAACGCAACCCTCTTCCCTCTTCTCTTCTACTACCGCCACCGCAAACCCTAGCTCCACCGCTTCTTCCTCACCAAGCCTATTCTCTTTCTCATTCGCTTCTTCATCCGTCTCTGTTCGGCTCTGCTTCTTCGGCTTCCACTGCGGCAGCTTCGAGTTCCAGTTCTTCCATTTTCGGTGCCGCGAGTTCAGGCTCCTCCTTGTTCTCCACACCGTCTTTTGGTGGAACTTCCTCTGCCACGATGCCGTTTGGGGCAAAACCCTCTGCTACGACGACACCATTTGGGGCAAAACCCTCTGCTGCGATGACACCGTTTGGCAGAGAATCTTCTACTTCACCCTCGCAATTTGGTGGAGCATCTTTTGCTTCAACTACACTCTCTGTCTAACCCTCGTTGGCCCTCTGTCTGTCGCACCATCAAGGCAACCCTCGTTGGCCCTCATACTCCCTCAGCGCAGCGCTCTCTCTCTCTCTCTCTCTCTCTCTCTCTCGCAAACCCTCATATAAAGCTTACGGTATGTTTTCTGAATTTACATGCTTTTGTTTAAATATGCTAGTATTTATTATATTATTGTCTTACGGATACTCTTCAAGTCTTGGTTCTAGTTTGTATGTTCTAATGCAATCCTGTTTTGTAGGTTAATTGATTTTCTGAAAGAAACTGGGCTGCAGTCAAGTGCAGCTGCCACTAGAAATGCTTCAAATTCAGATTGATGTGGGTTATAGATTGAAGAGGAACAGCGTCTGCTCATTTAGGTTTTTAGGTTGTAAAAACCAGTCTTTCTTTATCTTTGATATATTGAGTGGCTTTGAGAAAATGAGAATTGAAATTCTGCTACGTATAAAGTTAGGTTTACTATCTGTAGCATGACATCTTATCATTTCATTCACTTTCATATGAATAATTTTAAAATATTTAATGAATTCGTTCTTATATATATTGTAGGTGATCAAGTAAAATTTATTGGTCATATTCATTCACCCTCTTTTTGAGCATGCTTATGAGTTATCAAATGCTACACAAAAGCAAGAGCGGCTGTCAGAATTGTACTCCACGGAACTTCAATTGTTTAAGGATCTAGTTTCATTGAAGGAGAGCATGTAAATCTTATGTTGATACTAATTTGATGAAACATTTGAAAAACTATTGGCCATTACTGCAGCTGTTCTTTTTTAGGGTATGAATATTACAAAAGGACATAATCCGATCTATGGTGGTTGATAGAAAGGAAAGATGAAACTTCAGTTCCATGTTCTTTTTTCCTTCCTCTTTTTGAGATCTTATATTTATATGCTTCCGTTCTGAAATTTTTGGGTGGGGGTTTTAGAAAAAGGGGTGCAACATTTGCAGCTTATGCAACTTTAATTAGTTATTTCCTGACTAATTATATAGAAAAATGATTTGAGGACTGGATAAATATAGAATTAACTATTGGGAGAATTTGGACCTAGGTTATGTGCAAGTGTATTAACTGAGTGGTTGCTTATCATATGTAGTTCTTTCATTTAGATTCTAATATGAATGTTTCTTTCATTGAACATTCAGGTGCTTGTTTGCATATTTTCAGTTGTTGATGACACGAATCTTGTAACAAAGGTAGGTTTGGTTCTTCCTCTGATTTTTATCTTGGTTACAAAATTAGGACTTCTTTTAATATCAAGCACTAAAGCGTTATTGTTGCAGGTTATCATTCGTGAGCTTCAACCAAATCTATGGGAGCTTATTTTTGGTTTTAATTTTGTTGCTAACTTCTGTTTTCTATTGTGAATTTTTGCAGAATGGAAGACGTCCAATTCTTCAATTGTTACATCCTAATTGTTCACGCTATTTCAGTCCTGATGAACTTGCTTCCTTGAGTTTATCTATTCCTTCTCTGTCTCAGAAGGTTTTTTATTTTTTATTATTTATTTAATATATTTTTTTACCAACCTTTTCATTATATGTACTTTAAAGCAGCTCTATAACTCAGGTATTTGTTTTTTATTGTTGTCAGGATCAGTCAGAAACAAGCACTCAGACAGAGGCTTTGAAGGTATCACTTAATGACGAGCAGTCCAAGGAAGACACAGAAATGGCAGTGGATGAACGTAGTAAAGATGACACTCCTAAGGATGATTCTTATGTAGCTGAGAGTGGGAAAAAAGATCCATTTGTCAGAAGGCAAGAACTGTTGATCAAAAGTGGACTTGCTGAGGTGGGTTGCTTTAGCTGTCCTTAAGTTTTATTGCCTCTTTCCACTCAAATCTTATCCTCCTGATTAAAATTGCTTGAATCTAACAAAGTGATCATTTAAATGTTTCTTCATATTATATTTACATAATTATACTGGTTTTGGTAACATACTATGGTTTTTCTTATTAGTTTAATTGCTTGTGATTTTGTGAATTGTTAAGTCTTGCTGAAAATGTGTTTACTTGTAACTTACCATGCAGAGTCTTCTTGATATATGTATTGAGAATGTGGGAGAACTGATACGATCAAATTTTGGCAGAGGTTTTATATTAGGTAGTAGATAAGTTGTGTATTATCATTTTACAAGTTTTGTAAATCTATTACCAAGCATTACCTTATTGTAAATCTATTACCAAGCATTTTCCAACCCAATGTTTTTCTTTTCTGTTGGAGACTTGATGTTATGCTTTGGTTTGCTATTTGTGAATCAGGGGAAGCAGAGCATATCATTAGAGCCAGGTGGTCAGTTTGAGTGGAGCCCCTCTTGAAGCCTTGCATCAGACTTGTGCTGAAGTTAATTCACACCTCTATCATGTTAATTATGCATTCTTGTTATGGGATACATCTAAAGTAATCTGCTGTTATTTCATTGGAGAAATTGGCCTGATATTTTTTTCGCTGTTGTCATCTTAACTATGCATTGTTTTTATTGTAACATAATTGACAGCTGCATGTTTTGTTTAGTTCATTGTGTTTGATTTTCTTGTAATCAGGTAAGTTTTCCATGTGGTTGCTTTATCCGAGGAAGGCCTAGTACAAGCTTGGGGTGATTCAATGACATTTCTTAATTATCTTCTTAGAAATTCATTTTTGTTTATTTTGTAAAATTCATGTACACTATCGTTGCGTGTATAGAGATGACATGCTAATTTGGTTTGAATTTTATTAATGTAAATATTAATTTTTATTAATTTTTTAAATGACATTCACATATTTTTGTCAATGACTTTTTATTATTTTTGGTGTGTATTAGAGTGCATGTAAAAGCAACTACCAATTTTTTTTTAATTTAATAAGGATATAGCCACGCTTTAAAAGCGTGGCAACAGGTTCATTTCTAGGTACGTTTAAAAGCGTAGCCTTATATTTCTCTATCGGCACATTTTTGAAGTGTACCCAAAGCCAACCTTTTGGAAACGCTTCAAAAACGTGGCGATATGTGAACTTTTCGGTACGCTTTTAAAGCGTAGCTATAGGTTAACTCCTATGGCCACGCTTTTAAGCGTGGCAAGAGATATAAGCGTGGCAAAAAAGAAAGCATGCCGATAGATCCGTAAAAGCGTGGCGATAGAGCAACCGGCACGCTGGCGGATGTGATCCTTTTAAAAGCATACCGATAGCTCAAAAAGCATGGCAAAAAACTATCGGCACGCTTTTTAGCACTTTTTGGCACGCTTTAAAAGCGTGACAGAAGGCTTATTTTCTTGTAGTGCCAAGAGGAAAAAGTGGACATGGTGTATATCAAAATTAAAGAATATGAAGAGGTTGATCAAGAGATGGATTCATTCGTCAATGAATTCCTATCCAAAATTGAATCACCTCCCATTGGGCAAGAAATCGAAGTTCTTGAAGACAACACCAAGCCAAGTGATAAAAGGGAAAAGGTTGAAATTGAGGAAGCTTGTGAAGAGGTGGAGCTAGTCAAGGAAGAGCACAAAGGAGTGGAGTTTGCAAGATCATTGCGACCACCCCTTCCTAAGTCACCATCCTACACAACATTAAAGTGGGTAAAATTCTTATCCCTAAGCTTTACTTTCTCACTTGAATATGGTTTGATTGAAAATGATGGTCAACTTAGAGCTCTTTGTGAAGTTAAAAGTAAAAGAGAGTTGTGTAGTGGTCGGAAACATCACTCTAAGCTCATGATGGTTGCATGCCCAAAGTTGTATAGCAATGGTTGGTGTGGAACCAAATTGAATGGGTCTAGGAAGTTGTTTGGAAGCTTCTTTGAGAATTCTAAGGTCATGCCGCCCGGATGGAATGATAATGATCAATTTAAGGACGGGTGTCAAAACAAAGTGTGAGATCCCGGATCGCACAAGGAAAATCAAATTTGGGAGCTCATGGTTTGTGAAGAACTCCATTAAATCTTGAAGATATTAAAATTGAAGAATGGAGCTTATTGGAAATTCAAGCATTGGTGGATGTTCAAGGATAGCTTTAAGCACAAGCCACCTTGAAAAAGAGCTCCCCATAAGTCCATCTTAAGGACAATAAACAAAAGTGCTAGGTGGGAGACATCCCACCATGGTAACTTCTTTTCATTTTCTCTTTTTGTACATATTGGTAATTAGTTTAATTTTATGTTTTGTTGAGTTTGCTGAGTATAATTGGTAGTTTAGTAGGTTAAATAAGGTTTTAAGGTGTTTTAACGCGTACATCAAGCATTTTTGCCCATCCATGCGCACGCGCACATGACGCGTATGCGTGGATTGAAAAATTCCACCTCCCATACATTGACCCGAAAGTTGTGCGAATGTTGCGTGATAGCAAGGATTTATACTGGTTCAGAATTCCACAAAATAATTCCGTTGTTAGTATAGTCCAAACCAATAGTCAATCCTCAAATCAAATTAAATTTGGTTGTCACAAATAACAAACCCCAAATAAGAATTAACCGAAGTATTTCAACTCCGGGTCGTCTCACGAGGAATTGCAATGAAATGCTCAATTATTGACTATAAAGGGGGTAAGGGGGTTGTTTGATTGATAAGAGGACAAGAAAATAAATGGCAAGAAAAGTAAATCAAGCAAGTAACTAAAGAAGGCAATTAATAAGGAGAGACATTCATGGCAAGAATTGAGATCATAGGCTTTCTATCCTAGTCATACAATGATTAATTCATCTTATTTAGTCAACTCCAACACAAAGGGAGAAAGTCAAACAAGATTAATCAATCATATCACAATAATGAACAAGAATTTATCTTAATACGTCATCTCCAACATTGGAAGAAGGTATCATATTATCTTCCATGAGAGAAAGTCTAACAAGACTAGCTAATCTCAATCCAAAAGTCCTAATCAACTTACTAATTAAATTAGAAAAAGATTAGCGTCAATGAAAACAATATTAACTAACAACTCTAGATCACCAACATAAGTTGGGTTTTCATGACTCAAGATCACCTAATTACTCTTTCCAAGCCAAGAATGCTCAAAATCTACTCTAACATCCTTCCAAACATTTTGTCAAACACTGGGAAGGCATACATGGAAAGCATAGAAAAATGTGCAAGAATAGTAAAATCTACCAACTACAAATTGCAAGGAAACAAGATCAACAACTCAAATCAACAATAAAGAAACATCAAACATGAAATTGCATTAAAAGTAAATCAAATCCAACAAGAGCATCTATGAACATAAAAGAGAAACTAACATTACAAATCATGAAAATGAGAGAGTAGAAGTAAGAAATCATAGAAGAGACAAGATGGAAACATGTAATTAAACCTAGATCTAAGATATAAATTAACCTAACCTAATTCTAGAGACAAGAGGGAGCTTCTCTCTCGTGAAACTAACCTACATGATGCTAATGCTATAGAAAATTGCTCCCCCTTGCCCAAGCTTGAATTCTGCATGAAATAGCATTAGAAATGAGTTAGGTTGGGCCCAAAGTACTTCAGAAATCGCTGGGGGCGATTTCACTTTAGTGAGCCACGGGCAGCATCGGCGCGAACGCGTACATGGCGCGTGCGCGCCCCTGAAGGTGAAGTAACATATAGCAAATTTTATATCATTTCGAAGCCCCAGATGCCAGCTTTCCAATGCAACTAGAACCACCTCATTTGGACCTCTGTAGCTCAAGTTATGGTCGTTTGAGTGTGAAGAGGTCAGGCTTGACAGCTTTACGGTTTCTTCATTTCTTCATGAGTTCTCCCACTTTGCATGCTTTTCTCCTCACTTCTTCAATCCAATACTTGCCTTATGATCCTGAAATCACTCAACAAACATATCAAGGCATCAAATGGAATTAAAGTGAATTAAATTTAGCTATTTTAGGGCCTAAAAAGCATGTTTTCACATTTATGCACAAATCAAGGGAGAATTGCAAAACCATGCTATTTCATTGAATAAATGTGAGAAAATATGATAAAATCCCCCAAATTAAGCACATGATAAACCACAAAATCGGGGTTTATCAAATCTCCCCACACTTAAACCAAGCATGTCCTCATGCTAAGAATAAAGAAGGACAAGAAAAGGGTTATGAACATTTATTCAATGCAAATAAACTATATGCACCTATCTATATGAATGCAACTATATGCACAATGATTCTACCTACTTGGTTTAAAAATGAATCAATCCTCAATAACACATATAAGCAGGTAGGGCTAAGTAGTATGATGATTCATGAATCCTACCAATTCAAATATCAAAATGAAGTATAAGTAGACTTGCAAGAAGAAAAGCTCATGAAAGCCGGGAACAAGGAATTGAGCATCGAACCCTCACCGGAAGTGTATCCGCTCTAGTCGCTCTAATGTATAGGGTCGATCACTCAATTCTCTTCTAATCATGCTTTCAATGATTTGTTTTTCATATAACAATCAACAATTATTCAATGCATGCATACATTCATCATGAGGACTTATTCATAGGTTGTAATGGGGCTATGATGAGCGGATAATTTATACGCTTTTTGGCATTGTTTTTACATAGTTTTTAGTATAATTTAGTTAGTTTTTAGTATATTTTTATTAGTTTTTAATTAAAATTCACATTTCTGGACTTTACTATGAGTTTTGTGTTTTTCTGTAATTTCAGGTATTTTCTAGCTGAAATTGAGGGACTTGAGCAAAAATCAGATTCAGAGGTTGAAGAAGGACTGTAGAGGCTGTTGGATTCTGACCTCCCGGCACTCAAAGTGGAATTTCTGGAGCTGCAGAACTCTTAATGGCACGCTCTCAATTGCGTTGAAAAGTAGACATCCAGGGCTTTCCATCAATATATAATAGTCCATACTTTGCCCGAATTTAGACGATGTAAACTGGCGTTGAACGCCAGTTCCATGTTACATTCTAGAGTCAAACGCCAGAAACAGGTGCAAAGTGGAGTTAAACGCCAGAAACAGGTTACAAACTGGCGTTCAACTCCAAGAAAGACCTCTACACGTATAAAGATCAATTCTTAGCCAAGCACACACCAAGTGGGCCCCAAAAGTGGATTTCTGCATCATTTACTCATTTTTGTAAACCCTAGTAACTAGTTTAGTATAAATAGGACTTTTTACTATCTTTGTAAGGGATCTTTGATCAGTTTTATGCTATCCTAGACTTTCATGGGGGCTGGCCACTCGGCCATGCCTGGACCATTATCACTTATGTATTTTCAAACGGTAGAGTTTCTACACACCATAGATTAAGGTGTGGAGCTCTACTGTTCCTCATCAATTAATACAAAGTACTTCTGTTTTTCTATTCAATTCAAGCTTATTCCTATTCTAAGAGATCCATTCGCACCCAAGAACATGTTGAATGTGATGATTATGTGACGCTCATCATCATTCTCACTTATGAACGCGTGCCAGAAAAACACTTCCGTTCTACATGCAAACAAGCTAGAATGAATATCTCTTGGATATCTAATACAGAGGACCGAGTCCGAGATATTAGAATCTTCGTGGTATAAGTTAGAACCCATGGATGGCCATTCTTGAGATCCAGAAAGTCTAAACCTTGTCTGTGGTATTCCGAATAGGATCTGGGAAGGGATGGCTGTGACGAGCTTCAAACTCGCGAGTGCTGGGCGTAGTGACAGACGCAAAAGGATAGTAAATCCTATTCCAGTATGATCGAGAACTGACAGATGATTAGCCATGCAGTGACAGCGCAATGGACCATTTTCACAGAGAGGACGAGATGTAGCCATTGACAACGGTGATGCCCTACATAAAGCTTGCCATGGAAAGGAGTAGGAATGGTTGGATGAAGACAGCAGGAAAGTAGAGGTTTAGAGGAACGAAAGCATCTCTACACGCTTATCTGAAACTCTCACCAATGAATTACATAAGTATCTCTATCCTATTTTAATTATCTTTTAGTATACTATAATCTCTTAATACATTTGAATCCGCCAGACTGTGATTTACAAGGTGACCATAGCTTGCTTCAAGCCGACAATCTCCGTGGGATCGACCCTTACTCACGTAAGGTTTATTACTTGGATGACCCAGTGCACTTGCTGGTCAGTTGTGCGAAGTTGTGACAAAGAATAAAGATTATGAACGTGTGTATAAAGTTTTCAGCGCCGTTACCAAGGAATGGAACCGTCACAATTTCTGCGCACCAAGTTTTTGGCGCCGTTGCCGGGGATTGTTTGAGTTTGGACAACTGACGGTTCATCTTGTTGCTCAGATTAGGTAATTTTATTTTATTTTTAAGCTTTTTATTTCTTATTTTCGAAAAATACAAAAAATAATTTCTTTTTTCATTTTTCCCAATTAATTTTTGAAAAATACAAAAAAAAAATTTTACAAAATAGTAAAACCAAAAATATTTTGTGTTTCTTGTTTAGTCTAGATTCAAGTTTTAAGTTTGGTGTCAATTGCATCTTTTTAATTTTCTAAAAATTATTTTCAAAAATTTCATGCATTGCATTCTTCATGATCTTCAAGTTGTTCTTGGCCAATCTTCTTGTTTGATCTTCATATTTTCTTGTTTTGTGTCTTTCATTATTTTTCATATGCATTCTTGAATTATTAATGTCTAAAGAATAAAAATTTTTAAGTTTGGTGTCTTGCATGTTTTCTTTTCTTGAAAATTTTTCAAAAATAAGTTCTTGGTGTTCATCTTGACATTCAAAGTGTTCTTGGTGTTCATCTTGACATTCATAGTGTTCTTGCATGCATCACATGTCTTGATCCCAAAATTTTCATGCATTGAGTGTTTGGGTTATTTTTCTCTTTCTTCATTGAAAATTCAAAAATAAAATAAATATCTTTCTCTTATTTCACTCATAATTTTCCAAAATTTGATTTGATTTAGTCAAAAATTTTTAAAAATTTAGTTATTTCTTATGAAGTCAAATCAAATTTTCAATTTAAAAATCTTATCTTTTTCAAATCTTTTTCAAAAATCAAATCTTTTTCATTTTTCTTTCATAATTTTCGAAAATTCCAAAATGATTTTCAAAAATCTTTTTCTTATTTTGTTTCATAATTTCAAATCTTTGCTAACAATTAATGTCATTGATTCAAAAATATTAAGTTGTTACTTGCCTATTAAGAAAGGTTCAATCTTTAAATTTTAAAATCATATCTTTTAGTTTCTTGTTAGTCAAGTAATCAACTTTAATTTTCAAAATCAAATCTTTTTAATTTCCTTTTCAAATCTTTTTCAAAATGATTTTCAATCATATCTCTCAATCATATCTTTTTCAAAATCAATTTCAAAATCTTTTCTAACTTTTTATCTTTTTCAAAAATAACTTTCAAATATTTTTTCAATCAATCTTATCTTTTTGTTTCAATCATATCTTTTTCAAAACTACCTAACTAATTTTCTCTCTAATTTTTGAAAATCACCTTCATCTTTTTCAAAATTCCTTTTTAATTAACTAATTATTTAATTTTTAATTTTAATTTTATTTTTTTTCTAATTTTTGAATTTTATTTTAATTTCAAATTAAAAACAAAAATACTTTATTTTAATTTATTTAATTTTCGAAATTCTCTCCCCCTCATCTCTTTCTAATTATTTTATTTATTTACTAACACTTCTTTTCATCTCAAAATTCGAACCGTCTCTTCCCCTTGGTGTTCGAATTTTTCTTCTTCTATTCTTTTCCTCTTCTACTCACATAAAGGAATCTCTATACTGTGACATAGAGGATTCCATATTTTCTTTTGTGTTCTCTTCTTTTTCATATGAGCAGGAACAAGGATAAGAGCATTCTTGTTGAAGTTGATCCTGAACCTGAAAGGACTCTGAAGAGGAAGCTAAGGGAAGCTAAAGCACAACTCTCTGGAGAAAATCTGACAGAAATTTTCGAAAAAGAAGACAACATGGCCAAAAATAATAACAATGCAAGGAAGATGCTTGGTGACTTTACTGCACCAAATTCCAATTTACATGGAAGAAGCATCTCAATCCCTGCCATTGGAGCAAACAATTTTGAGCTTAAGCCTCAATTAGTTTCTCTCTTGCAACAGAATTGCAAGTTTCATGGACTTCCATCAGAAGATCCTTTTCAGTTCTTAACTGAATTCTTGCAGATCTGTGATACTGTTAAGACCAATGGGGTTGATCCCGAGGTCTACAGGCTTATGCTTTTCCCATTTGCTGTAAGAGACAGAGCTAGAGTATGGTTGGACTCTCAACCTAAAGATAGCCTAATATCTTGGGATATGCTGGTCACGGCTTTCTTAGCCAAGTTCTTTCCTCCTCAAAAGCTTAGTAAGCTTAGAGTGGATGTTCAAACCTTCAAACAAAAAGAAGGTGAATCCCTCTATGAAGCTTGGGAGAGATACAAGGAACTGACCAAAAAGTGTCCTTCTGACATGCTTTCAAAATGGACAATCCTGGATATATTCTATGATGGTCTGTCTGAGTTATCAAAGATGTCACTGGACCATTCTGCAGGTGGATCCATCCACCTAAAGAAAATGCCTGCAGAAGCTCAAGAACTCATTGACATGGTTGCAAATAACCAGTTTATGTACACTTCTGAACGGAATCCTGTGAATAATGGGATGCCTATAAGGAAGGGAGTTCTTGAAATTGATACTCTGAATGCCATATTGGCTCAGAATAAAATATTGACTCAGCAAGTCAATATGATCTCTCAGAGTCTGAATGGATTGAAGGAATCATCCAACAGTACTAAAGAGGCATCTTCTGAAGAAGAAGCTTATGATCCTGAGAACCCTGCAAACCTTTTCCATCATCCACTCAGCAACAGACAGAGAATTCTGAGCAGAATCCATCTAGCTTAGCAAATATAGTCTCTGATCTATCTAAGGCCACTTTAAGTTTCATGAACGAAACAAGGTCCTCCATAAGAAATTTGGAGGCACAAGTGGGCCAACTGAGTAAAAGGGTCACTGAAACTCCTCCAGGGACGTCCAGTGATGAACAAGGAGTTTCCCTCTGAGGAACCAAAGGAATCTGAGGCTCATCTAGAGACCATAGAGATTCCATTGAACCTCCTTATGCCATTCATGAGCTCTGATGAGTATTCTTCTTCTGAAGAGAATGAAGATGTTACTGAAGAGCAAGTTGCCAAGTACCTTGGTGCAATCATGAAGCTGAATGCCAAATTATTTGGTAATGAGACTCAGGAAGATGAACCTCCCTTGCTCATCAATGAACTAAGTGATCTGGATCAACTAAGATTGCCTCAGAAGAAACAGGATCCTGGAAAGTTCTTAATACCTTGTACCATAGGCACCATGACCTTTGAGAGGGCTCTATGTGACCTTGGATCAGGAATAAACCTCATGCCACTCTTTGTAATGGAGAAACTGGGAATCCTTGAGGTGCAAGCTGCCAGAATCTCATTAGAGATGGCAGACAACTCCAGAAAATAACACTACAAGAAAATACCCATTCAGCCACACTTTTTTTAAGCTACATTTGAAAAGCGTAGCCTATTCTATGCCTTTTCTCAGTGATGCCTTTTTATAAGAGAAAAAGAAACATAATTTTGACATCATTTAAAAAGTGTAGCCTTAGGTATTATAAAAATCACTTATAAGGCGTAGCTGAATGTTAATATTTATAGGTCCACTTTTTATATCTAAGGGAGCACTTTTAGAATGTAGCCTATTTGTTAAGTTTTGGGTGCATTTTAAAAGTGATGCCTAATATATCTAGAGCAAAAAACTGGACACTTGATAAATTTTATTCCTCAGTTCCCGAAAGCAAAACTCATACCTAGTGAAATTTTTGTCCCTCCAAAACTCACACTTAGCCTTCATCTCAACCCCCATTTAGAAACCCTGTCACCATCGAAGAAACCCTTTAAACCTCACCATCGCGAAGAAACCCTCTCGCTACAGAAACCCTCTCACTCACCACTCACCGTCGCTCCTCTTCACCCTCTTCCTCGTCGCTGCGCTGCCCTCACCATCGTCATCTCTGCGCTTCTCATCGTCCTTCCCCTTTCAATTCGATCGAGTAACCCTCATCTCTGCACTATATACTGAGCTTAATGAATATTTTTTCTTTGATTCGTCACCAATTCTCGCTACCTACACAAACTCGCGCGCCTTCTCGTTTGATTCGTCGCCGCTGCTCATTTTTTCTTCAAGGGTTTTCACCTTCGATTCGTGGTCGCTCATCTCTTCTTCACCGTTGCCATTCATCACCGCGCTCACCAAGTAAGCATTCTGTGCCTCGTTCTTTTCTTCTCGCTCATTCTCTTACTCACTCTCTCTCACTCGCCCTCTCTGTGCAGTGTCAAAGAAACTGTGTGCTCTCTAGCGACCTCTTCTCTGCTCTACTATGAAGCATCAAGGTTTCCAATGAGGCAAAGCATCGATCCCTTACAAGCGAGGTAAGTGCCCAATGATGATGATGGTTCTGTGAAATTTGGGAGGTTTTGGGTTTTCGTTTTAGGGTTTTAATTGGGGGTTTTAGCTTCTGTATTATGCGTTATTTATCTGTGGACTACCATATCAAACTAGAATCACCAATGTAAATTTCACCATGTATCAACTGAATTATTATTCTTTTTTTTTTGTTATTGTTCTTGTTGATTTTTTCTTGTTTAAATTTCACTTTTTTAAAGAGAGCAGAGTATTCTCAAGAGAGGATTATTCTTATGCTTTTAAATTGCTTTGTTGATTGAATCAATAACTTCAAGTACCTGTGAATTTTAAGATGTATTTTGGGAACCCAAGATTGATTTGAGACATATGCAGTGATTATTGCAGTCAATTGAGTGTTCCAATTTCTGCTGAAATGGGAGAATATATATTGTAGAATTTAGATGGACACTTTCATATGGCAATATTATGACACTTATGCAGCTAATTTTTTAACTGTCGGTACTCTGCTTCAATTTCTGGTGTGTTGTCTGACTCAACTAGCACAAGCTGAATGGATCTTGTGTTTGTTGGTCTTCTTCCTTCTCTGTTTTCTTTTTTTTTGTCCTTTTCATTTTCTCGTTGAGGAAGAACTTGATTTTCCAAAGAATGAAGGATCTTTATCTGGTAGCATTAACATTCTTTCCCCTGCTGGCTGCTGATTGGATTGCTATTCTTTTTGCTTTTTCTGCGTTGAGTTGAAGGGTGAACGTGAATTGCTTGGATCTTTGTGTGTCATTTTTTTTTCAGTATTATTATTGAAACGCAACATCTTGAGAAAAATCTGAGTCGGTTTTCATTTGAAAATTAGAGTTATATGATTGAGATGTGAACAAAGTTTATACTGTAGGAGAAGGACAAAGAACTTGCGATACGAGATTTTCTCACATTGTCGATGATTTTATTTGATTTCTTCTTATTTTATTAGTTTGGGGATATGTGTATAAGCTTCAGGTTTCTATCAAGCTGGGCTTGTGTATCGGTTTTTAATAAACTAGAAATTATAAATTGTAAAGGATATTCATACACGTGATTGAGTTTAATTAAACCGTATCAGCTTGGAACTTACAAGATAGGTTTTACAATGTTCAATTGTTTTTTCTAGTTATTTCTTCTAACCAAGTTGTGTTACTACTATTCTTGATTTTCATATGTAGGGTGAAAATTCTAAGTTTTCACTAACTGAAAAGGATTGAAAAAATAAAATCATAGCATATTAAGAGTGTTATCTTATTAATTAATGTAGTCTAATTACTGTTAATTTAATTCGTTGTCTTTGATTTTCATGAATAGCAAGTCGTGCAATTGAGTTGAAGAATCATTCTTTACTACTTGGAAAAGTGATAAGGGTCATGTGGTCTCGTCGCGATCCTGATGTGAGAAAAAGTGGCAGAGGGAATGTTTTTGTTAAGGTATATGTCTATTTGTTTACAGCTTTGATACACCATACTTAATCATATGCCAGGATCAATATCATTTCTAAAGTAAATTCTTTTGTTTTTCTTATACTGCGGCAGAACTTAGCTGAATCCATAGATAATGCGGGATTACATGATTTATTTCAAAAGTTTGGAGATATCTTGTCCAACTTTGGGAATTGCTTTGGTGCTTCAAATTGGTTTAGAGGGAGTGATGATAGTGATACTGCTGAGAAGCCATGGGAACGAGGTAATAGAATTGAGGTTGTGACTAATTGAATGATGTTGTGTTTGATTTATTGAATGATGATGATGCTGAAAATTCTGTTTGTTAGAGTGCAGAATTTGTTGAAAGGCTAAAAGCCAAGTTTCATGATTGAATTAATTGATGATACATGCTAATGATTATTTGAGATGATGCTGGTCTATTTGTTATATATGATGCAGTAAATTGACGATAATATATGTAAATTGTTTGAGTGATTTGTGGCTGGATTGCTATGTTGAGTATTGCAGAAATTGTTGATTTCATATGAGTATGCTTAAATGTGAAAAGTGACAAAAAATGGTGATTTATTAATCCTGAGAACTTGGGGCTGATTTAATCTTTCCAACAAGTTACAATAGGTAAAAGAAAGTTAGCATGCAAGGTTAGAGTGAGTGAAAAGCTAGGAATCAATTTTTGACCTCTCAAAACCCGAGGTTACATGTTGCAGAATTATGCAGTTTCGGGTAGAAATTTGTGAACAAAACTGGGAGCAATCTAGCCACTCAAAATTTAAGATGTCTATATTATTCCCCTAAAATTTTAGAATTTTCTGATGCGTGGTTTGGGAGATATGATTTTTAGAAAATGGTCATTTTCTGCAGAAATAATGCCGTACGAATTCTAGAACAGCAACTTCAAAACCACATAACTCAATACTCTGAAACTCTTTGGAGGTGAAACTAAAGAGGAATGAAATATTAGGATGTCTAGTATTGTATGTCCAAATTTCAGGACAATTCGAATTTGATAGAGAAAGTTGTATCTTCTGGAAGCAGGGCTATTCACTGCTGCGACAGCACTCTTTCCTTAAAATAAAACCATATTTCGAGAGACATAACTTTTTCTAGAGAAGTGAAAATACTCTGGGACTGGAACTGGGTGAAAGATGGGTAAGTCTGGTTCAACCACACCAAACTTTAGGAGAATCCAACCAAAGATGGATTTTATATGATTTTTCTAAATTGGTTACTGCTTGCTGTTTTTCTGAAGTGTACTAAATCAGTAGTCGGTTTTTAAAAAATCATATAAAATTAAATTCCTAGAATGCAGTTACAAAACCAAAACCAAATTACACTTTAGGATTCCTATTTAAAATAAATGATAATATATTAGAATTTCTTTTGCCTCCTTTTTTTATATGTATAATATATTAGGTATATGTATAATATGTTATACCTCTTATATTTGCATATGGTTAAGTTAATTGCTATGGCTGAAAATCATATGTTGTTGGCTTCATTGACACTTTAAGACTTGAAGTTGTATTGTTATGGCTGAAAATTGTTTGTGCAATTCTGGTTGTTGTAATTCTAGTTTTGTGCACTTTTGTTTGCTAGAATTCCTTTTTTTTTTTTGCACTTTTGAATTTGTGCCTGGATTTGTGCATCTGTTTATCTTTGTCTATTGCCCGTTTATCTTTGTCTATATTTATTTTAGATTTTTCCTTGTTCTCTTTCGATTTGAGTATTGTTTTAGTATGTTCCTTGATACTTCATAGGAAAAAACAGAAGGGACAGTAGCCACAATCGTAATATTTGTTCTAACCTTAAAAATTATTTGTCTCAGAACTTCTAGTGTGGCTATTGCTAACACATGGCTTCTAAAATATGTAGGTAACCAGCAATGAGACCAGTCTGATGGCTCGATGTCGTAGAGCATATGCCCATGCTCATGATTATCACATCAATTCTATTTCAATTAACAGTTGCATCAGGTTTTCAGTTTATTTGCTTATAATCTTATATTTTAAATTGTTATCAATTTATTTCCATATGACAGTTTTATTAGTGTAAAACTTCATGTCACTTTAACAAGCTAATTAATTGACATTTTAATCTTTTTTTAATTTTTATTTATTACCCAAAAATCTAAACTTTTTCAGCATTAGGAGCCTTGGAAAAGGCAATTCAACTGGCCTAGTGATGAAAGTGATTTTAGATACAGCAATTATTAAGGATACTACTAATGGTGTTAGGATTAAGACTTAGCAGGTACACCTCCTAATTGATACTTTACTTTTTTATCTTCTTTTAATGGTAAAATTTTTTGGAAGGTATTAATTCATTGCATATAGTTAAAAATTGAAAGTTTTAGTTTTTAATTAATATTTTTTACTATTGAAGACTTAAACTAACAACTTAGTTTGATTACCAAAACCCTTAGATTTATAGGGTGTGAGTTCAAATCCTAGGGTGGAGATTCTTCTTAAACTTGTAACATAAGTAAACATATCTCATGGTCTTAAAATAGGTATATGGACCAACAAGTACTAAAATATTCATTGATTTTTGGTGTCGAGTTTGCTATATCTGATTAGAAAAGTAGTTACCATGGAAAATTTCACTTTAGCATCATGTGTGAATGTTCATGTTCTTCACAAACCACACCTGACTTATGAGGATTTGCAGGGAAAGAAGGGGATTTGGCTTAAGTTGCCTATTGAGAAAAGGTAAATTATTAGTACTTATCATAATAACATAATATGATAAGTACTAATTAATATCACCACGTCTTTCCCGGATGCTGACAAATTATTAGGTACTTATCATAATATGTTATTCTACTTCTCTGCTTTTAGGGTTCATTAAATTTCTCGGAGAAATTATTATGTTATTCTACTTTTACAGTGGCACAAATTTGTTGAGGAGAAATTATTTGATTGGGAATTTGTCAATGATGAAATAGGACATGATTGTGTTGTGCTAGGTGTTTTTATTTTTCCCTTGTGCCATCATTGAATTTTAACACAGCATTTTTGCCTCATTTTCTGTTATTCTGGAATGTCACATTTTGATTAATTATATGATTTTTCTCATTGGTATTTTAGATACAAGAAGCTGCTGTGCACAGTCGACCTTACAAAGGATTTCTTTTTCAACTCCTCATATCACATTATGTGTAGTCTTCAAAGAAACATGTGTGATAATGAGACAGGCCATGTCCTTTATGAGACCATGTTTGTTTGGAATGAATTTTTGACACGAGGAATTAGGAATCACCTCCAGAATGCTCTTTGGACAGTTGATTCTGGCGGCTGCAGGTGTAGCTAAAGATCGCAAGTGCACTGCTTTTCCTCCTGTTAAACCGGCATTGGTTGCCTCCGGTACTCATTGGGTTGAACCAGACACCATGGCAGCAAAAGATGGTAATCTCATTACGGCCGCCACTTATGAAGGGCACCCTGAATTTATTCAGCACTTTATGAAGGCACTAGGAGGCAACATAAGTGGCTCCAACAAAAAAAAATCTCTTTCTTTGTAGGGTACGTTCAAATGATTTTCAAGCACACAACTCATAGGGACTTAGTCCTCAGAGCACTAAGGTCTTTGTTTATTCTCTTTTCTTTCATTTATTTTAATTTTAGATTTAATTTGTAATCCTCTTTATATTCATTGATACATGGAAAGTAGTATTTTAGACATGTTTCATTTTTTTTTACTCTATTGTTGAATGATTGTTCAATTGGATAGTTGGATCCATTGTTTTATGTACTAATATATTGTAACATTACAGTGCTTGTGAATCTTTAGAATGTATTTGCTTTGTTTTGCTAGAATATTTTTTAGTTTAGTATAATTGTGTATTTATTTTTATTTTATAATATTTAATTCATTTAATTAAAAATACATAATTATATATATATACAGAAAATAAAAAAAAATAATGAGGGACCTAAGGCTACACTTATATAGAGTAGCTATAGTATACCAAAAAAAAAAAGAGGGACCTAAGGCTACACTTATAAAAAGTAGACATGTAGCCATGGTATACAATGTGGCTACGCTTTACAGGTGATGCAGTAGTGTTGAAAAGCGTAGCCTATTCTGTCAAAAATGGAAGCTGAAAAGCGTAGCCTTTGGTCCTGGACAGCATCACTTGAAAAGCGTACCCTATTCCCAAATGCCAAAAGCGTAGCCCTTGGTGCAGAAAAGCGTAGCCTTTGAGAATAGGCAACGGCCGAATAGGAATCACCCCAAAAAGCGTAGCCGTAGCCCAGAAAGCATAGCCATAGCCTAAGGCATCATTTTTTTTACTTTTGGCTACACTTTTTAAGTGTACCTGAATGTGTGTTTTTCTTGTAGTGTAGGCTTATGGACAAGTAGAGGACGTGCTAGTAAAGGTTGAAGGCCTTTACATCCCTGCTGATTTCATAATCCTGGATACTGGGAATGATGAGGATGAATCCATCATCCTTGGAAGACCCTTCCTAACCACAGCAAGAGCTGTGATTGATGTGGACTGATGACATGTCACCATGTCATGTTTTTCTATGCTTTTTCATTTGTTTTCAATAGGTTTTATGCACTTTCTTGAGCCATAAGCAAGCCAATTGGGTAGATTTTCATGTTTCCTTTGATTTAATCAACCATGTATGAATTAATGCAATTTCATGAGGTTTTAGGCTATAATTGTCACATATTATGAAAGAATGAATATCTCATGATTTTGAGCATAGCTTTGATGTGTTTGGTTGATTAATGATAGGTGAAGAAAGCTTGGAGAAAGGTTGATGCAAGAAGGAATGACTAGGAGGAAGAGAGAACAAAAAGTTTGAGCAAAAGTTTGCCTCAAACTTTAGCTCAAACTTTTGGATTAATTGAAAATGAACCAGGAAGCAAAAAGCTGGACCAAAAGTTAGCCCCTAACTTTTTGGCTAACTTTTGGGCAAAAGCTGGAGCAAAAGTTAGCCCCTAACTTTTTGGCTAACTTTTGGCATGAAAAATACTCCCTGGATGAGCAAAAGTTTGCGCCAACGTTAGCCCCTAACTTTTTGGCTAACGTTGGCACATGAAAAACACTCCCTGGGCTAGCAAAAGTTTGCGCCAACGTTAGCCCCTAACTTTTTGGCTAACGTTGGCGCCATGAGTGTGCAAGGGGTATACTTCCAACAAGAATAACTTGAGCTACAGAGCTCCAAATGAGGTGATTCAAAAAGCAATGGAAAGTAGGAATCGAGAGCCTTCCAAGCATATATGGCACTGCATGGTGGACACTAAAATTGAGGGAGAAAACTGCCCCGCAATGTGCATAAACGAATATGGTGGCAACATGCATGCAGTGAGGCCAACTGACCTCTGCACCTTCGACGGAGTATAACTCGAGCTGTAGAGCTCCAAATGATGTGCTCCCAACGGCATTGGAAAGTAGACATCCAGGGCTTTCCAACAATGTATAATAGTATGGGGTGGACAATATGTCTGAGCCTCCAGAACTGGCGTTTTCGACCACGTTTGAGGCAAATGTCGCCTCAAACGCTGCACACCAAAGCCAGCAACCTTGTCCTCTTCAAATGAGCATAACATGAGTTGTAGATGTCCAATTGAGGTGATTCCAATTGGGTTAGAAAGCTGACATTCAGAGCTTTCCAACCATATATAATAGTCTATAGTTGGCATGAAATTGGCAACATTGACAAGAGGACAAAGTAGCACCCCACACATGCACACAAGGGGGCCAACGTTGGAGCAAAAGTTTGACCCCTAACTTTTGCCCCAACGTTGGTATCAGCAAGGAAGGGTGCTGATGTGAAAAGTTGGAGCAAAAGTTAGACCCTAACTTTTACTCCAACTTTTACTCAAGCTTTCATGATTCCAACCCGGTTCAATTCGGTTCTTCTCCAAACTCCAAGAGCAATCAACCAAGGCCTCTATCAACCCAATTCCATTAAGAGCAAGGGCCCAATTGTCATCACTCAAAGGCACAAGAGATAGATAAAATAGGAATTTTATTTAATTGTAATTTGTTTTGAATTTCATTTTCATTTTGTAAAAATGCCTATATAAGGCATCATTCTCATTTTAGAAAGGGAGCCCGAATAGAGAAAAGGGAGGGTGACTCCACTAGAGAGCTCTCTCTCTCTGAATTTTCATTTTCTGTTTTGAATCTTGAATTGAGATTGGAAGAAATTCTGTTTTCATTCTCTATTTGCAACTTCTCTTTACTTCTTCTGCAATCTTTCTTTTAATTCTCTGCAACTTTTCTCTTGTTGGATCAAGGAAGGATCCACCCCTGAGATCTTCAACTGTCCTTTAGTTATTGCAATTGAGCTGCATTTCATTTTCTGTTCGGTTCCTCAATTCAATTTACATTAAGCCTGCTGCAAATCTCATTTACTTTCCTGCACGTGTGTTCCTCTGCATTTTACATTTGAGCCACTGTGATCTGAATTTACTTTTCATGCAATTTTAATTTCCTTGCAATTGTTCTAAGCTTTGATTTACTGCTTTCATTTAATTTCCCTGCACCCAGTCTCCTTTACTTTCGTGCAATTTACTTTTCTTTCAATTTAAGATTCTTGCAATTTACATTTCTTGCTCTTTAAGTTACTGTCCAATTTACTTTCTGCACTTTAATTTTCCTTGTCATTTACTTTCTGCTGCATCAATTATCACACAAATGTTAGCTTGACTAAACTAATCACCCACTAAAGTTGCTTGATCCATCAATCCCTGTGGGATCGACCTCACTCCCGTGAGTTTTATTACTTGACGCGACCCAGTGCACTTGCCAGAAACAGGTTACAAACTGGCGTTCAACTCCAAGAAAGACCTCTACACGTATAAAGCTCAATTCTCAGCCCAAGCACACACCAAGTGGGCCCCGAAAGTGGATTTCTGCATCATTTACTCATTTCTGTAAACCCTAGTAACTAGTTTAGTATAAATAGGACTTTTTACTATCTTTGTAAAGGATCTTTGATCAGTTTTATGCTTTCTTAGACTTTCATGGGGGCTGGTCATTCGGCCAAACCTGGACCATTATCACTTATGTATTTTCGAATGGTAGAGTTTCTACACACCATAGATTAAGGTGTGGAGCTCTGCTGTTCCTCATGAATTAATACAAAGTACTACTGTTTTTCTATTCAATTCAAGCTTATTCCTATTCTAAGATATCTATTCGCACCCAAGAACATGATGAATGTGATGATTATGTGACGCTCATCATCATTCTCACTTATGAATGCGTGCCTGACAAATACTTCCGTTCTACATGCAAACAAGCTAGAATGAATATCTCTTGGATATCTAATACAGAGGACCGAGTCCGAGATATTAGAATCTTCGTGGTATAAGTTAGAACCCATGGAAGGCCATTCTTGAGATCCGGAAAGTCTAAACCTTGTCTGTGGTATTCCGAGTAGGATCTGGGAAGGGATGGCTGTGATGAGCTTCAAACTCACGAGTGCTGGGCGTAGTGACAGACGCAAAAGGATAGTAAATCCTATTCCAATATGATCGAGAACTGACAGATGGTTAGCGATGCAGTGATAGCATATTGGACCATTTTCACAGAGAGAACGGGATGTAGCCATTGACAACGGTGATGCCCTACATAAAACTTGCCATGGAAAGGAGTAGGAATGGTTGGATGAAGACAACAGGAAAGCAAAGGTTCAGAGGAACAAAAGCATCTCTACACGCTTATCTGAAACTCTCACCAATGAATTACATAAGTATCTCTATCCTATTTTAATTATCTTTTAGTATACTATAATCTCTTAATACATTTGAATCCGCCTGACTGAGATTTACAAGGTGACCATAGCTTGCTTCAAGCCGACAATCTCCGTGGGATCGACCCTTACTCACGTAAGGTTTATTACTTGGACGACCCAGTGCACTTGCTGGTCAGTTGTGCGAAGTTGTGACAAAGAATTAAAATTATGAACGTGCGTATAAAGTTTTCAACGCCGTTACCAAGGAATGGAACCGTCACGATTTCTGCGCACCAGGCTAGGGTAAAGGTAAGGATGCATATGGTCAAGTGAGCTTGAAATTTGTATCTTTGATTAGCCTAAGCTCTCACCTAACACATGTAACAACCTATATAATTCTAATACACAACTTAGCTACCCCATGATTCTCACTTTTTTCACATATTCATGCATTCTTTTTAATTCACATTCCATATGCATTGATTTTTATTGAACTTTACTTTGGGGCATTTTTGTCCCCTTTTTTTCTTTTTTTTTCTTTTTCTATATATATATATATATATATATATATATATATATATATATATATATATATATATATATATATATATGTTCTTTTTCTTTTTCTTTATCATCATTTTTTTAAAGTATATACAAACGTATCAATGCATATGGTTTTACATATAGTGCATGAATATGTACCCAATTCCCAATATTTTCAACAAAAATAAAAAATTACACCTTTACCTCAACCAATGCCCCAAGTTTCCCATACCCAAATGATACACACCTTCACTAGCCTAAGCTGATCAAAGATCCAAATTAAAGACATTTATTATTTTTCACTTAGGGATAGTGATGTGCTAACATTAATAACAAAAAGGATTAAATAGGCTCAAATTTGGCTAACAATGGTTGATGAAAGGTGGGCTATTTGGGTAAGTGAGCTAAATGAAATGATGGTCTCAATCATATAAATGCATGTATACATAGAATAATGAACATAAAGAATCAAACAAATCAAAGATTACAATCATAGAGAGAGAATAATGCACACAAGAATAAAATAAGTGGTTATATGATGTAACCACACAATTAGGCTCAAAACTCACATGCTTGTGTTCTTAACTCAAAAACCATGTTCCAAAATAACTCAAACGAATCCTGGAACGGACTGTAAGTACCCATAGAAAGGATTGGGCAAAATGTCTGGATGACGCTCTGTGGGCATACAAAATCGCATTCAAGACTCCTATAGGGACCTCTTCATACCAGCTTGTGTATGGAAAAGTCTGTCATCTGCCAGTGGAACTAGAACACAAGGCCTACTGGGTAACCAGGTTCCTAAAACTTAATACTAAGGTGGCTGGAGAGAAAAGATTACTCCACTTGAATGAGCTGGAGGAGTTCAAACTCAATGCTTTCGAAAATGCTAAAATTTACAAGGAGAAAGCAAAAAAGTGGCATGATAGAAAGCTGTCATCTAGAGTTTTTGAGCCAGGACAGAAGGTTCTGCTGTTTAACTCTAGGCTCAGATCATTCCCTGGGAAATTGAAATCCCGGTGGAAAGGACCATATGTGATTACAAGTGTGTTACCATATGGATATGTAGAGCTTCAGGATACTGACTCTGACAAAAAGTTCATTGTTAATGGACAGAGAGTCAAGCATTATCTTGAAGGCAATGTTGAGCAAGAATGCTCAAAACTGAGACTAAATTAAAGCTCAGTAAAGTCCAGCTAAATACAGTAAAGAAGTGCTTATTAGGAGGCAACCAAATCTTATTTATCTAAGTTAATTACTTTCTCATTTCATTTTCCATTGTTATTTTATGTTTTCTTTAAGTTAATGATCATGTGGAGTCACAAAAATAGCTGCAGAATTAAAGCAGAATAAAAAACAGCATCAAAAATAGCACACCCTGAAGGACAGGCTTACTGGTCTTTAAACGCCAGTAAGGATAGTAGAATGGGCATTTAACGCCCATGCAGGCAGCATTTTGGGCGTTCAGAAAAAATGCCCAATAAAGAAGGATTCCTGGCATTAAACGCCAGCCAGGGTATCTGGCTAGGTGTTAAACACCCAAAGAGGCAGTCAAGTGGGCGTTAAATGCCAGAATGGATAGCATTCTGGGCATTTAACGCCAGGATGACACAAGGGAGGTAATTTTGTTTCCAATTCGATTTTTTTTCAATTTTTCATGTTTTAATTCATAATTTTTTGCATCAAACATATTTTAAACATTCATCTTTCAATTCCTATTTTCAAAAATTAATAATCTTTCCAATTCTTTTTAATTCTTTTTCAATTCTTTTCAATTCCTTCCAAAACGTTTTCAAAACTTACATATCTTTTCAAATTCTTTTTAACTCTTTTTAATTTTTCTTGTATACAGTAATAAGTTTTCAAAATTAAATGCATCATTCTTCTTCTACTCCCTTCTATCTTATTTTGCTCGAGGACGAGCAAAGCTTTTAAGTTTAGTGTGGAAAAGCTCAGCTTTTTGCTTTCCATAACCACTAATGGCACCAAAAGGCCATGAGAGAAGAGCAACAAAGGCAAGGAAGAGACATAGAGGAGCTCAAGAACTCCATTGGTTCTTCAAGAGGAAGAAGAAGCCACCATCACTAAGGTGGACCCGTTCTTTAATCTCCTTGTTTATTTTCTTTTCTATTTTCGGTTTTTAGGCTTTATGTTTTGACTATGTTTGTGTCTTCATTACATGATCATTAGTGTTTAAAGTCTATGTCTTAAAGCTATGAAAGTTCCATGAATCTTTCACCTTTCTTAAATGAAAAATGTTTTCAGAAAAAGAAAAAGAAGTACATGAATTTCGAAGTCTATCTTGAAAATAGTTTAATTATTTTGATGTGGTGGAAATACTTTTTGTTTTCTGAATGAATGCTATGAACAGTGCATATTTTTTATAGTGAAGTTTATGAATGTTAGAATTGTTGGCTCTTGAAAGAATAATGAAAAAAGAGAAATGTTATTGATAATCTGAAAAATCATTAAATTGATTATTGAAGCAAGAAAAAGCAATGAAAAACTCAAAGCTTGCGAAAAAAAAAAGAATTAGCGAAAAAGAAAGAAAAAGAACAAGCAAGCAGAAAAAGCCAATAGCTCTTTAAACTAAAAAGGAAGGGTAAAAAGGATCCAAGGATTTGAGCCTTAATGGATAGGAGGGCCCAAAGGAATAAAATCCTGGCCTAAGCGGCTAAATCAAGCTGTCCCTAACCATGTGCTTGTGGCATGAAAGTGTCAAGTGAAAAGCTTGAGACTGAGCGGTTAAAGTCGTGGTCCAAAAGCAAAAAGAGTGTGCTTAAGAACTCTACGCACCTCTAACTGGGGATTCTAGCAAAGATGAGTCACAATCTGAAAAGGTTCACCCAGTTATGTGTCTGTGGCATTTATGTATCTGGTGGTAATATTGGAAAACAAAATGCTTAGGGTCACGGCCAAGACTCATAAAGTAGTTGTGTTCAATAATCAACATACTGAACTAGGAGAATCGATAACACTATTTGAATTTTGAATTCCTATGGATGCCAATCATTCTGAACTTCAAAGGATAAAGTGAGATGCCAAAACTATTCAGAGGCAAAAAGCTACTAGTCCCGCTCATCTAACACCATGTCATATTTTTCTATGCTTTTTCCTTTGTTTTCAATTGGGTTTTATGCACTTTCTTGAGCCATAAGCAAGCCAATTGGGTAGATTTTCATGTTTCCTTTGATTTAATCAACCATGTATGAATTCATGCAATTTCATGAGGTATTATGCTATAATTGTCACATATTATGAAAGAATGAATATCTCATGATTTTGAGCATAGCTTTGATGTGTTTGGTTGATTAATGATAGGTAAAGAAAGCTTGGAGAAAGGTTGAAGCAAGAAGGAATGGCTAGGAGGAAGAGAGGACAAAAAGTTTGAGCAAAAGTTTGCCTCAAACTTTATCTCAAACTTTTGGATTAATTGAAAATGAACCAGGGAGCAAAAAGCTGGACCAAAAGTTAGCCTCAAACTTTTTGGCTAACTTTTGGGCAAAAAGCTGGAGCAAAAATTAGCCTCAAACTTTTTGGCTAACTTTTGGCATCACAAATCAACACCCTGGAGAGCAAAAGTTTGCGCCAATGTTAGCCCCTAACTTTTTGGCTAACGTTGGCACATGAAAAACACACCCAGCGGAGAAAAAGCTTGCGCCAACGTTTGCCTCAAGCTTTTTGGCAAACGTTGGCGCCACAAGGCATACAAGGGGTATACTTCCAACAAGAATAACTTGAGCTACAGAGCTCCAAATGAGGTGATTTAAAAAGCAATGGAAAGTAGGAATCAAGAGCTTTCCAGGCATATATGGCACTGCATGATGGACACTAAAATTGAGGGAGAAAACTGCCCCGAAATGTGCATAAACGAATATGGTGGCAACATGCAGTGAGGCCAACTGACCTCTGCACCTTCGACGGAGTATAACTCGAGCTGTAGAGCCCAAATGATGTGATTCCAAAGGCATTGGAAAGTAGACATTCAGGGTTTTCCAACAATGTATAATAGTATGGGGTGAACAATGCGTTTGAGCCTCCAGAACTGGCGTTTTCGACCACGTTTGAGGCAAACTTTACCTCAAACGCTGCACACCAAAGCCAGCGACCTTGTCCTCTTCAAAGAGGCATAACTTGAGTTGTAGATGTTCAATTGAGATGATTCCAATTGGCATGAAATTGGCAACGTTGACAAGAGGATAAAGTAGCACCCCACACATGCACACAAGGGGGCCAACGTTGGAGCAAAAGTTTGACCCCAAACTTTTGCCCCAACGTTGGTATCAGCAAAAGAGGGTGGCTGATGTGAAAAGTTGGAGTAAAAGTTAGCCTGAAAATTTTACTCAAACTTTTACTCAAACTTTTAAGATTCACAACCCGGTTCACATTGGTTCTCTCTCCAACTCCAAGAGCAATCAACCAAGGCCTCTATCAACCCAATTCCATCAAGAGCAAGGGTCTAATTGACACCACTCAAAGACACAAGAGATAGTTATACTAGAAATTTCATTTTAATTGTAATTTGTTTTGAATTTCATTTTCATTTTGTAAAAATGCCTATATAAGGCATCATTCTCATTTTAGAAAGTAAGCCCGAATAAAGAGGAGGAAAGGCGAGCTCCACTAGGGAGCATTAGGAATACAAAACTCTCCCTCTTCTAGTTTTTCTTTCTTTGAATTTGAATCTTGGATTGAGGGGAGAAGGAATTCTGTTTCCCTCTCGGTCTAAGATTTCTCTTATTCTTCTTCTGAAATTTTAATTTCTCCTCAACTACAAGTTCCTTTGCTGCAAGTTTACAATTTAATTTACATTGAGCTTAATTTTGATCTTTGGTTCTCATCGCTTTCTGTTCTCACTAAATTCAATTTACTTTCAAGCAATTTAATTCTTATGCAAGTGCTCTGCATTTTACATTCCTGTTCATGATCTGATTTACTTTTCCTGCAAGTTAAACTTTCTCTAAGCTTTGATCTAGTGCTCTCTTTAATTTCCTGCACCCACTTCCCTTTACATTTAATGCAATTTACATTTCTTGCAATTTAAGTTTCAGTTATTTTAATTTCTTCCTCTTTAAGTTACTTGCAATTTTACTTTCTGCACTTTATAATTCCTGCAAATTTACATTCTGTTGGCTTCAATTGTCACTCAAATCACTCAATGTTAGCTTGACTAAACTATTACCCACTAAAGTTGCTTGATCCATCAATTCCTGTGGGATCGACCTCACTCCCGTGAGTTTTATTACTTGATGCGACCCGGTGCACTTGCCGGCTAGTTTTGGGTGTTTTGGAGAAATTCGTTTCTTCCACAAAAATATCCCATCAAGTTTTTGGCGCCATTGCCGGGGATTGATTAGATCAACAATGATTAAGTGGGTGAGAAGTCTAGATCAAGCATTTTCTTTATTTTTGTTCTCTGTTCTAAGTTGAAACCAAGGTGTTTGAGTTATTGCCTCACTAATAAATTCTTTCTCTATGACATGAATTTCAAATTTCATTGATGTTTATAAAATACAAATGGAGTTCAACTCATCATTTGGTCAAACAAAATTTTATGGGATATCACCCACCATCACCAATCTCTAATGGTGGTTGGGAATATCACCAAGAAACTTCAAATTCTGGGCACTCCAATTCATGGAGCTATGCTTCAGAACCACAAGATGAGAAAGAAAATCATATGGGATATTTCCCTCCACCACAAAATGATGCAAGTCATGATTCTAATGGTGGCTGGGAAGGGAATTCTAGTGCTCCATATGATATTCATCCAAAGATATCATCACTTGACCATACTTCAACAGAAAGCCCCTTTCAAAACTCACCACCCACACAAACTTCCATGAACCACTCAAGGCTCTCAAAGCTTGAGTCCATGTTCAAAAAATATGAGGTGGAGACAATGAAAGTCTGGAAAGAACAAGAAAACTCCCTCAAAAACATGAAAGTGCAGCTAGGCCAATTGGTGAGTGCAATGAAGAAGAAGGAAAAACAAGATGAAGAGGCTACTGAGTCAAGTGGATTTTTAGTAAAAAAAGAGGTGGTGGAAACATTTGAACCTGAACTTGCATATTCACAAAGGCCACTTGAGATGACAAGAGAACATGAAGACTCACAACTCTCACAAACCTCCCTGGACCAAAACGCCCCAACACTTGAATCCATGATTGAAAGGTATGAAGAGGAGATGAAGAAAGCTTGGGAAGATCAACAAACCTCCTCCATAAAAGAGCTATTAAAACAAATGTTGAGTGTAAAAGAGGAAGTGGAGGAGCAAGAAAGTGAAGAAGTCATTCCAAACTCAAGTGAGGCAGAGAAGTACATAAAGCAGGAGTTCATGGAACCACCAATACAAGAGACTCTTGATGAAAAGAAGACTCCAACAATCACACAACCACCAAGACTTGGATTCAAAGAAGTGAAGGCAATTAACAAAAGCACCAAGAAGAGGATTGTGACCAAACTACCAAGGACAACATTCAAGAGGAGGTCAACCACAAGCAATCCAACCCCTGGACCAATAGCAAGCAAGCTCAATCAAGCCATGTACAAAAGAAAGCTTGCTGAGGAGAGACCAAGACAGGGAGTAATAGCTGAATCTTCTCCTCCTTTGAAGTCATTTCTCTTAACAAATTAGAAGAAGAGGAAGAAAGTAAAGAACAGGTAGACAGTAGGTACATTTCTTTTCCTTGCTTTGTTTAAATTTCAATAAATTGGCATATGGTTACATTATAAGTTTGGTGTTGCCCTACAACAACTGTTTTCCATCTTCATGGATGATTGCATCAATTTTACATGAAAGTGACACACCAAGATTCTAGGTTTGGTGTGCCACCTATTTTTCTATGCAAATCAATCCAGCAACATCACTTGTCTGCATAATCATATTGCCTTTTACAGTGTTATTTTTCTTCTTAGTTGGATAATTTTTGTTTTCTCTTTGTTTCTTTTATTTACTTGTTTTTAATGCTTTCCTTCATTAACTGTTTTTGTTAATACATCACCAAGACATCCTTATTCATAACAGACTCTTCATTTGGTGATTGTATTTAACATATAACAGTTTCTTTTGTTTAGTTTTAGTTCAAATAAATTGACATATGGTTGCATTCTAAGTTTGCTGTTGCTATGCAACAAAATTTAGTTCCAATTCTTACAAGATACTTGCATTAATTCCAAGTGAAAGTGTCACACTAAGTTTGGTGTGCCATTTATCCTTTATGCAAAGTATTATGCTCACCTTCTTAAGCTTGCATTCACAATGTCTCTGTCTCTTGTGCCTTGATTATTATCTTTAATTTTGCTTGCTTGAAACACATGTACTACTAACATTTCTTGTGTAAGACATTCATGATCCATCTTAGCCCCATAGCCACGGTTCTAATAGTTGCTTGAGGATGAGCAAGCATTCTGAGTTTGGTATGGGAAGGAGGAGAATGAGAGGAAAATGACAACGATAGAGAAGATGAACTACAAGGTTGTAAAGTTCCTTTTCCTCTCATTTGTTTCAAGCACTATAAACTGCATGATTGTCTTTACCTTCTCTGTATGCATGTGTGTATGAAAAGGCATAGTTTGATTTCTAAATTGCAACATGGTGCTGTGCCATTGTGATTACCAACTTGAGTTTTGTGAATTCAAAAGCAGTAAAGCATCATGATCATAAACAAACAAGGAACTAAAGAAGAGTTTAGCATGTGCATACAAGTATTGGAAAGCTAGTATGATTAATTGTTGCTCAATTGCATTGGATTTTATTTAATTGAAGTTTTCATCTAGTACATTTTGTGAAATCTTTTAAAATCATGAAAACCTTGAAGAAGCAAATGCAAAATAAAGCAAGAAAAGAAAAAGGGAAAGAATGAGAAAGCTGAAGGCTCTGAGTACCAATGGCAATTCATTTGTTAAGTACTTGTGGTGTTTATGTATCAAGCCAAATGCTTGAAAACAAAACACTTAGAAGTCAAGGTTAGGCTCAAAGTGCAAAAGCACTCCCTCAAAGCTCAAGGCTCTGAGCATCAATGATTAGAGAGTCAAGAAAAGAAAAGAAAAATGAGCTTAATGAAGTCCTCTAATCAAATGCTTGTGGTGCTTATGTATCAAGTGGTAATACTTGAAAACAAAGCATTTAGAAGTCGTAGCTTTGTTATCAACTCATGGGGCAAAGCACCCAAAAGGAGAAGCTAATAAGAAAATCAAAAGCTTGTTTCAAGGAAGAAATATAAGAAAAAGATTTCATAAATTGAGCTAGATGGAAGCATCAATCATTTACATTTCTTTTGTGATTGTAGCATGCTTAGAAAACTAGCTTACCATGAACATTGAGTTGCTATTCTTCTTGCCTTGGATTGTCAATCTTTATTGCATGATTCTTTTCTTGCTTGGGGACAAGCAAGGTTTAAGTTTGGTGTTGTGATGACATGTCACCATGTCATGTTTTTCTATGCTTTTTCCTTTGTTTTCAATTGGGTTTTATGCACTTTCTTGAGCCATAAGCAAGCCAATTGGGTAGATTTTCATGTTTCCTTTGATTTAATCAACCATGTATGAATTCATGCAATTTCATGAGGTATTATGCTATAATTGTCACATATTATGAAAGAATGAATATCTCATGATTTTGAGCATAGCTTTGATGTGTTTGGTTGATTAATGATAGGTGAAGAAAGCTTGGAGAAAGGTTGAAGCAAGAAGGAATGGCTAGGAGGAAGAGAGGACAAAAAGTTTGAGCAAAAGTTTGCCTCAAATTTTAGCTCAAACTTTTGGATTAATTGAAAATGAACCAGGGAGCAAAAAGCTAGACCAAAAGTTAGCCTCAAACTTTTTGGCTAACTTTTGGGCAAAAAGCTGGAGCAAAAGTTAGCCTTAAACTTTTTGGCTAACTTTTGGCATCACAAATCAACACCCTGGAGAGCAAAAGTTTGCGCCAACGTTAGCCCCTAACTTTTTGGCTAACGTTGGCACAAGAAAAACACACCGAGGGGAGAAAAAGCTTGCGCCAACGTTTGCCTCAAGCGTTTTGGCAAACGTTGGCGCCACAAGGCATACAAGGGGTATACTTCCAACAAGAATAACTTGAGCTACAGAGCTCCAAATGAGGTGATTCAAAAAGCAATGGAAATTAGGAATCAAGAGCTTTCCAGGCATATATGGCACTGCATGATGGACACTAAAATTGAGGGAGAAAACTGCCCCGAAATGTGCATAATCGAATATGGTGGCAACATGCAGTGAGGCCAACTGACCTCTGCATCTTCGACGGAGTATAACTCGAGCTGTAGAGCTCCAAATGATGTGATTCCAAAGGCATTGGAAAGTAGATATTCAGGGCTTTCCAAAAATGTATAATAGTATGGGGTGAACAATGCGTTTGAGCCTCCAGAACTGGCGTTTTCGACCACGTTTGAGGCAAACTTTACCTCAAACGCTGCACACCAAAGCCAGCGACCTTGTCCTCTTCAAAGGGGCATAACTTGAGTTGTAGATGTCCAATTGAGGTGATTCCAATTGGGTTAGAAAGCTGACATTCAAAGTTTTCTAACCGTATATAATAGTCTATAGTTGGCATGAAATTGGCAACGTTGACAAGAGGACAAAGTAGCACCCCACACATGCACACAAGGGGGCCAACGTTGGAGCAAAAGTTTGACCCCAAACTTTTGCCCCAACGTTGGTATCAGTAAAAGAGGGTGGCTGATGTGGAAAGTTGGAGTAAAAGTTAGCCTCAAACTTTTACTCAAACTTTTAAGATTCACAACCCAGTTCACATTGGTTCTCTCTCCAACTCCAAGAGCAATCAACCAAGGCCTCTATCAACCCAATTCCATCAAGAGCAAGGGCCCAATTGACACCACTCAAAGGCACAAGAGATAGTTAGAATAGAAATTTCATTTTAATTGTAATTTGTTTTGAATTTCATTTTCATTTTGTAAAAATGCCTATATAAGGCATCATTCTCATTTTAGAAAGTAAGCCCGAATAAAGAGGAGGAAAGGGGAGCTCTACTAGGGAGCATTAGGAATACAAAACTCTCCCTCTTCTAGTTTTTCTTTCTTTGAATTTGAATCTTGGATTGAGGGGAGAAGGAATTCTGTTTCCCTCTCGGTCTAAGATTTCTCTTGTTCTTCTTCTGAAATTTTAATTTCTCCTCAACTACAAGTTCCTTTGCTGCAAGTTTACAATTTAATTTACATTGAGCTTAATTTTTATCTTTGGTTCTCATCGCTTTCTGTTCTCACTGAATTCAATTTACTTTCAAGCAATTTAATTCTTATGCAAGTGCTCTGCATTTTACATTCCTGTTCATGATCTGATTTACTTTTCTTGCAAGTTAAACTTTCTCTAAGCTTTGATCTAGTGCTCTCTTTAATTTCCAGCACCCACTCCCCTTTACATTTAATGCAATTTACATTTCTTGCAATTTAAGTTTCAGTTATTTTAATTTCTTGCTCTTTAAGTTACTTGCAATTTTACTTTCTGCACTTTATAGTTCCTGCAAATTTACATTCTGTTGGCTTCAATTGTCACTCAAATCACTCAATGTTAGCTTGACTAAACTAATCACCCACTAAAGTTGCTTGATCCATCAATCCCTGTGGGATCGACCTCACTCCCGTGAGTTTTATTACTTGATGCGACCCGGTGCACTTGCCGGTTAGTTTTGGGTGTTTTGGAGAAAGTCGTTTCTTCCACAAAAATATCCCATCAAGTTTTTGGCGCCGTTGCCGGGGATTGATTAGATCAACAATGATTAAGTGGGTGAGAAGTGTAGATCAAGCATTTTCTTTATTTTTGTTCTCTGTTCTAAGTTGAAACCAAGGTGTTTGAGTTATTGCCTCACTAAGAAATTCTTTCTCTATGACATGAATTTCAAATTTCATTGATGTTTATAAAATACAAATGGAGTTCAACTCATCATTTGGTCAAACAAAATTTTATGGGATATCACCCACCATCACCAATCTCTAATGGTGGTTGGGAATATCACCAAGAAACTTCAAATTCTGGGCACTCTAATTCATGGAGCTATGCTTCAGAACCACAAGATGAGAAAGAAAATCATATGGGATATTTCCCTCCACCACAAAATGATGCAAGTCATGATTCTAATGGTGGCTGGGAAGGGAATTCTAGTGCTCCATATGATATTCATCCAAAGATATCATCACTTGACCATACTTCAACAGAAAGCCCCTTTCAAAACTCACCATCCACACAAACTTCCATGAACCACTCAAGGCTCTCAAAGCTTGAGTCCATGTTCAAAAAATATGAGGAGGAGACAATGAAAGTCTGGAAAGAACAAGAAAACTCCCTCAAAAACATGAAAGTGCAGCTAGGCCAATTGGTGAGTGCAATGAAGAAGAAGGAAAAACAAGATGAAGAGGCTACTGAGTCAAGTGGATTTTTAGTAAAAAAAGAGGTGGTGGAAACATTTGAACCTGAACTTGCATATTCACAAAGGCCACTTGAGATGACAAGAGAACATGTAGACTCACAACTCTCACAAACCTCCCTGGACCAAAACGCCTCAACACTTGACTCCATGATTGAAAGGTATGAAGAGGAGATGAAGAAAGCTTGGGAAGATCAACAAACCTCCTCCATAAAAGAGCTATTAAAACAAATGTTGAGTGTAAAAGAGGAAGTGGAGGAGCAAGAAAGTGAAGAAGTCATTCCAAACTCAAGTGAGGCAGAGAAGTACATAAAGGAGGAGTTCATGGAACCACCAATACAAGAGACTCTTGATGAAAAGAAGACTCCAACAATCACACAACCACCAAGACTTGGATTCAAAGAAGTGAAGGCAATTAACAAAAGTACCAAGAAGAGGATTGTGACCAAACTACCAAGGACAACATTCAAGAGGAGGTCAACCACAAGCAATCCAACCCCTGGACCAATAGCAAGCAAGCTCAATCAAGCCATGTACAAAAGAAAGCTTACTGAGGAGAGACCAAGACAGGGAGTAATAGCTGAATCTTCTCCTCCTTTGAAGTCATTTCTCTTAACAAATTGGAAGAAGAGGAAGAAAGTAAAGAACAGGTAGACAGTAGGTACATTTCTTTTCCTTGCTTTGTTTAAATTTCAATAAATTGGCATATGGTTACATTATAAGTTTGGTGTTGCCCTGCAACAACTGTTTTCCATCTTCGTGGATGATTGCATAAATTTTACATGAAAGTGACATACCAAGATTCTAGGTTTGGTGTGCCACCTATTTTTCTATGCAAATCAATCCAGCAACATCACTTGTCTGCATAATCATATTGCCTTTTACAGTGTTATTTTTCTTCTTAGTTGGATAATTTTTGTTTTCTCTTTGTTTCATTTATTTACTTGTTTTTAATTCTTTCCTTCATTAACTGTTTTTGTTAATACATCACCAAGACATCCTTATTCATAACAGACTCTTCATTTGGTGATTGTATTTAACATATAACAGTTTCTTTTGTTTAGTTTTAGTTCAAATAAATTGACATATGGTTGCATTCTAAGTTTGCTGTTGCTATGCAACAAAATTTAGTTCCAATTCTTACAAGATACTTGCATTAATTCCAAGTGAAAGTGTCACACTAAGTTTGGTGTGCCACTTATCCTTTATGCAAAGTATTATGCTCACCTTCTTAAGCTTGCAATCACAATGTCTCTGTCTCTTGTGCCTTGATTATTATCTTTAATTTTGCTTGCTTGAAACACATGTACTACTAACATTTCTTGTGTAAGACATTCATGATCCATCTTAGCCCCATAGCCACGGTTCTAATAGTTGCTTGAGGATGAGCAAGCATTCTGAGTTTGTATGGGAAGGAGGAGAATGAGAGGAAAATGACAACAATAGAGAAGATGAACTACAAGGTTGTAAAGTTCCTTTTCCTCTCATTTGTTTCAAGCACTATAAACTGCATGATTGTCTTTACCTTCTCTGTATGCATGTGTGTATGAAAAGGCATAGTTTGATTTCTAAATTGCAACATGGTGCTGTGCCATTGTGATTACCAACTTGAGTTTTGTGAATTCAAAAGCAGTAAAGCATCATGATCATAAACAAACAAGGAACTAAAGAAGAGTTTAGCATGTGCATACAAGTATTGGAAAGCTAGTATGATTAATTGTTGCTCAATTGCATTGGATTTTATTTAATTGAAGTTTTCATCTAGTACATTTTGTGAAATCTTTTAAAATCATGAAAACCTTGAAGAAGCAAATGCAAAATAAAGCAAGAAAAGAAAAAGGGAAAGAATGAGAAAGCTGAAGGCTCTGAGTACCAATGGCAATTCATTTGTTAAGTACTTGTGGTGTTTATGTATCAAGCCAAATGCTTGAAAACAAAACACTTAGAAGTCAAGGTTAGGCTCAAAGTGCAAAATCACTCCCTCAAAGCTCAAGGCTCTGAGCATCAATGATTAGAGAGTCAAGAAAAGAAAAGAAAAATGAGCTTAATGAAGTCCTCTAATCAAATGCTTGTGGTGCTTATGTATCAAGTGGTAATACTTGAAAACAAAGCATTTAGAAGTCGTAGCTTTGTTATCAACTCATGGGGCAAAGCACCCAAAAGGAGAAGCTAATAAGAAAATCAAAAGCTTGTTTCAAGGAAGAAATATAAGAAAAAGATTTCATAAATTGAGCTAGATGGAAGCATCAATCATTTACATTTCTTTTGTGATTGTAGCATGCTTAGAAAACTAGCTTACCATGAACATTGAGTTGCTATTCTTCTTGCCTTGGATTGTCAATCTTTATTGCATGATTCTTTTCTTGCTTGGGGACAAGCAAGGTTTAAGTTTGGTGTTGTGATGACATGTCACCATGTCATGTTTTTCTATGCTTTTTCCTTTGTTTTCAATTGGGTTTTATGCACTTTCTTGAGCCATAAGCAAGCCAATTGGGTAGATTTTCATGTTTCCTTTGATTTAATCAACCATGTATGAATTCATGCAATTTCATGAGGTATTATGCTATAATTGTCACATATTATGAAAGAATGAATATCTCATGATTTTGAGCATAGCTTTGATGTGTTTGGTTGATTAATGATAGGTGAAGAAAGCTTGGAGAAAGGTTGAAGCAAGAAGGAATGGCTAGGAGGAAGAGAGGACAAAAAGTTTGAGCAAAAGTTTGCCTCAAATTTTAGCTCAAACTTTTGGATTAATTGAAAATGAACCAGGGAGCAAAAAGCTAGACCAAAAGTTAGCCTCAAACTTTTTGGCTAACTTTTGGGCAAAAAGCTGGAGCAAAAGTTAGCCTTAAACTTTTTGGCTAACTTTTGGCATCACAAATCAACACCCTGGAGAGCAAAAGTTTGCGCCAACGTTAGCCCCTAACTTTTTGGCTAACGTTGGCACAAGAAAAACACACCGAGGGGAGAAAAAGCTTGCGCCAACGTTTGCCTCAAGCGTTTTGGCAAACGTTGGCGCCACAAGGCATACAAGGGGTATACTTCCAACAAGAATAACTTGAGCTACAGAGCTCCAAATGAGGTGATTCAAAAAGCAATGGAAATTAGGAATCAAGAGCTTTCTAGGCATATATGGCACTGCATGATGGACACTAAAATTGAGGGAGAAAACTGCCCCGAAATGTGCATAATCGGATATGGTGGCAACATGCAGTGAGGCCAACTGACCTCTGCATCTTCGACGGAGTATAACTCGAGCTGTAGAGCTCCAAATGATGTGATTCCAAAGGCATTGGAAAGTAGATATTTAGGGCTTTCCAACAATGTATAATAGTATGGGGTGAACAATGCGTTTGAGCCTCCAGAACTGGCGTTTTCGACCACGTTTGAGGCAAACTTTACCTCAAACGCTGCACACCAAAGCCAGCGACCTTGTCCTCTTCAAAGGGGCATAACTTGAGTTGTAGATGTCCAATTGAGGTGATTCCAATTGGGTTAGAAAGCTGACATTCAAAGTTTTCTAACCGTATATAATAGTCTATAGTTGGCATGAAATTGGCAACGTTGACAAGAGGACAAAGTAGCACCCCACACATGCACACAAGGGGGCCAACGTTGGAGCAAAAGTTTGACCCCAAACTTTTGCCCCAACGTTGGTATCAGCAAAAGAGGGTGGCTGATGTGGAAAGTTGGAGTAAAAGTTAGCCTCAAACTTTTACTCAAACTTTTAAGATTCACAACCCGGTTCACATTGGTTCTCTCTCCAACTCCAAGAGCAATCAACCAAGGCCTCTATCAACCCAATTCCATCAAGAGCAAGGGCCCAATTGACACCACTCAAAGGCACAAGAGATAGTTAGAATAGAAATTTCATTTTAATTGTAATTTGTTTTGAATTTCATTTTTATTTTGTAAAAATGCCTATATAAGGCATCATTCTCATTTTAGAAAGTAAGCCCGAATAAAGAGGAGGAAAGGCGAGCTCCACTAGGGAGCATTAGGAGTACAAAACTCTCCCTCTTCTAGTTTTTCTTTCTTTGAATTTGAATCTTGGATTGAGGGGAGAAGGAATTCTGTTTCCCTCTCGGTCTAAGATTTCTCTTGTTCTTCTTCTGAAATTTTAATTTCTCCTCAACTACAAGTTCCTTTGCTGCAAGTTTACAATTTAATTTACATTGAGCTTAATTTTGATCTTTGGTTCTCATCGCTTTCTGTTCTCACTGAATTCAATTTAATTTCAAGCAATTTGATTCTTATGCAAGTGCTCTGCATTTTACATTCCTGTTCATGATCTGATTTACTTTTCCTGCAAGTTAAACTTTCTCTAAGCTTTGATCTAGTGCTCTCTTTAATTTCCATCACCCACTCCCCTTTACATTTAATGCAATTTACATTTCTTGCAATTTAAGTTTCAGTTATTTTAATTTCTTGCTCTTTAAGTTACTTGCAATTTTACTTTCTGCACTTTATAATTCCTGCAAATTTACATTCTGTTGGCTTCAATTGTCACTCAAAACACTCAATGTTAGCTTGACTAAACTAACCACCCACTAAAGTTGCTTGATCCATCAATTCCTGTGGGATCGACCTCACTCCCGTGAGTTTTATTACTTGATGCGACCCGGTGCACTTGCCGGTTAGTTTTGGGTGTTTTGGAGAAATTCGTTTCTTCCACAAAAATATCCCATCACTAATCTTCCTTGATATTTTTGAAATTTGTTGTATTTTCTCTTCTTTTTATCCTATTTTATTTTTAGTTGCTTGGGGACAAGCAACAATTTAAGTTTGGTCTTGTGATGAGCGGATAATTTATACCCTTTTTGGCATTATTTTTAGGTAGTTTTTAGTATGTTTTAGTTACTTTTTATTATATTTTTATTAGTTTTTATGTAAAAATCACATTTTTAGACTTTACTATGAGTTTATGTGTTTTTCTGTAATTTCAAGTATTTTCTGGCTGAAATTGAGAGACCTGAGCAAAAATCTAAGTGCAGATAGTGTAGAAATCCACTTCTGGGGACCACTTAGTATGTGCTTGGGCTGAACATTAAAGCTTTCACATGTAGAGACTTTTCTTGGAGTTAAACGCCAGCTTTGGTGCCAGTTTGGGCATTTAACTCTAGCTTTTATGCCAGTTCTGGCATTTAACGCCAGAATAGGGTAGAAAGTGGGCGTTCAAACGTCAATTTGCATTATCAAAACTCAAGAAAAGTATGGACTATTATATATTGCTGGAAAGCCCAGGGTGTCTACTTTCCAACGCAATTGAGAGCCTACCAATTGGGTTTCTGTAGCTCCAGAAAATCCATTTCGAGTACAGGGAGGTCAGAATCCAACAACATCTGCAGTCCTTTTTCAGTCTCTGAATCAGATTTTTGCTCAGGTCCCTCAATTTCAGCCAGAAAATACCTGAAATCACAAAAAAACACACAAACTCATAGTAAAGTCCAGAAATGGGAATTTTGCATAAAAACTAATAAAAACATAGTAAAAACTAACTAAATCATACTAAAAACTACCTAAAAATAATGCCAAAAAGCGTATGAATTAGCCGCTCATCACAACACCAAACTTAAATTGTTTCTTGTCCCCAAGCAACTAAAAATTAAATAGAATAAAAAGAAGAGAATATACTGTGAATTCCAAAATATCGATGAAACTTAGCTCCAATTAGATGAGCGGGACTAGTAGCTTTTTGTCTCTGAACAGTTTTGGCATCTCACTTTATCCTTTGAAGTTCAGAATGATTGGCATCTATAGGAACTCATAATTTAGATAGTGTTATTGATTCTCCTAGTTCAGTATGTTGATTCTTGAACACAGCTACTTTATGAGTCTTGGCCGTGGCCCTAAGCACTTTGTTTTCCAGTATTACCACCGGATACATAAATGCCACAGACACAAAACTGGGTGAACCTTTTCAGATTGTGACTCAGCTTTGCTAGAGTCCCCAATTAGAGGTGTCCAGGGTTCTTAAGCACACTCTTTTTTGCTTTGGATCACGACTTTAACAGCTCAGTCTCAAGCTTTCACTTGACACATTCACGCCACAAGCACATGGTTAGGGACAACTTGGTTTAGCCGCTTAGGCCAGGATTTTATTCCTTTGGCCCTCCAATCCATTAATGATCAAAGCCTTGGATCCTTTTTACCCTTGTCTTTTAGTTTATAGGGTTACTGGCTTTTTGCTCTTGCCTTTTTGTTTAAAGAGCTATTGGCTTTTTCTGCTTGCTTTTCCTTTTTCTTTTTTTTTTTTTTTTCACAAGCTTTGTTCTTCACTGCTTTTTCATGCCTCAAGAATCAATTTTATGATTTTTCAGATTATCAATAACATTTCTCCTTTTTCATTATTCTTTTAAGAGCCAACAATTTTAACATTCATAAACTTCACTATAAAAAATATGCACTGTTCAAGCATTCATTCAGAAAACAAAAAGTATTGTCACCACATCAAAATAATTAAACTAATTTCAAGGATGAATTCGAAATCATGTACTTCTTGTTCTTTTGTAATTAAAAACATTTTTCATTTAAGAAAGGTAATGGATTCATAGGGCATTCATAGCTTTAAGACATAGACACTAGTGATCATGTAATAAGACACAAACATAAATAAGCATAGAGAACGAAAACGGAGAAAAATAAATAGACAAGGAGATTAAGGAACGGGTCCACGTTAGTGAGGGTGGCGTCTTCTTCCTCTTGAAGAACCAATGGTGCTCTTGAGATCCTCTATGTCTCTTCCTTGCCTTTGTTGCTCCTCCCTCATAGCTTTTTAATCTTCTCTAATTTCATGGAGGAGGATGGAATGCTCTTGGTACTCCACCATTAGTTGTTCCATGTTGGAACTTAATTCTCCTAGGGAGGTATTAATTTGCATCCAATAGTTTTATGGAGAAAGTGCATCCCTTGAGGCATCTCAGGGATTTCATGATAAAAAATTTCATGCTCTTGTTGAGGTCCATGAGTGGGCTCTCTTGTTTTCTCCATCCTCTTTTTAGTGATGGACTTGTCCTCTTCAATGAGGATGTCTCCCTCTATGACAATCCCAGTCGAATTGCAGAGGTGACAAATGAGGTGAGGAAAGGCTAACCTTGCCAAAGTGGAGGACTTGTCAGCCACCTTGTAGAGTTCTTGAGGTATAATCTCATGAACTTCTACTTCCTCCCAAATCATGATACTATGGATCATGATGGCCCGATCCACAGTTACTTCGAATCAGTTGCCAGTAGGAATGATAGAGCGTTGGATGAGGACTTGCCTCTTGAGTTAATTTTCCATTGAGCTCCTTTTACACATATGTCCATGAGGACTTGGTCCAACCTTTGATCAAAGTTGACCCTTCTAGTGTAGGGGCGTGCATTTTCTTGCATCATTGGCATGTTGAATGCCAACCTTACATTTTTTGGACTGAAATCTAAGTATTTCCCCCGAACCATTGTAAGCCAATTCTTTGGGTTTGGGTTCATACTTTGATCATGGTTCCTAGTGATCCATGCGTTTGCATAGAACTCTTGAACCATTAAGATTCTGACTTGTTGAATAGGATTGGAGAGAACTTCCCATCCTCTTCTTCTAATCTCTTGTCGGATCTCCGGATATTTGCCCTTTTTGAGCTTAAAAAGGACTTCAGGGATCACCTTTTTCTTGGCCACAACTTCATAGAAGTGGTCTTGATGGACCTTTGAGATGAATCTTTCATTCTCCTATGACTCAGAGGTGGAAGCAATTGCCTTCCCTTTCCTCTTTCTTGAGATTTCTCTGGCCTTAGGTGCCATTAATGGTTATGAAAAAACAAAAAGCAATGCTTTTACCACACCAAACTTAAAAGGTTTGCTCGTCCTCAAGCAAAAGAAGAAAGAAAGTAGTAGAAGAAGAAGAAGAAAATGGAGGAGATGGAGGGAGATATGTGGTTCGGCCAAGGGGTGAAAGTAGTGGTTGTAATGTGTGAAAATGAAGGAGTGGTGAGGGGTTTATATAGAGGTGGGGGGAGGGTTAGGTTTCGTGTATTAGGGTTGGGTTTGGGAGGGAAAGGATTTTGAATTTGGGGGTAGGTGGTGTTTTGGGAAAAAGTGAATGAGGTGATTGGTGAAGGGTATTTGAAAAGAGATATGGAGGTGATTGGTGAAGGGTATTTGGGGAAGAGTATTGTGGAAAGGTGTGAAGAGGAGAGAAGAGAGAGGTGGGGTAGGTGGGGATCCTGTGGGGTCCACAGATCCTGAGGGGTCAAGGACTTATCATCCCTGCTCCATTTAGGCGTGTAAATACCCTTAGAGTGCAATCATGGCATTTAACGCTAGACTGCTGCTTGTTTTTGGCGTTAAACGCCAAGCTGTAGCCTGTTTCTGGCGTTGAATGCCAGACTGTAGCCTGTTTCTGGCGTTTAACGCCAGCTTGATACTTTTTTCTGGCGTTAAACGCCAGTCTGATGCTTCTTACTGGCGTTTAAATGCCAGTAAGCTTATCCTCCAGGGTGTGCTATTTTTAATGCTGTTTTTCATTTTATTTTTGATTTTTCAGTTGTTTTTGTGACTTTACATGATCATCAATCTACAGAAAACATTAAATAACAATAGAAAATAAATAGATATAATTAAATAACATTGGGTTGCCTCCCAATAAGCGCTTCTTTAATGTCAATAGCTTGACAGTGAGCTCTCATGGAGCCTCACAGATAATCAGAGCAGGGTTGGGGCCTCTCAACACCAAACTTAGAGTTTGGTTGTGGCCTCCCAACACCAAACTTAGAGTTTGGTTGTGGCCTACCAACACCAAACTTAGAGTTTGAATGTGGGGGTTTTGTTTGACTTTGTATTGAGAGAAGCTTTTCATGCTTCCTCTCCATGGTTACAGAAGGAGAACCTTGAGTCTTGAATACAAGGTAGTCCTCATTCAACTAAAGGACCAACTCTCCTCTATCAACATCAATCACAGCTTTTGCTGTGGCTAGGAAGGGTCTGCCAAGGATGATGGATTCATCCTCATCCTTTCCAGTGTCTAGGATTATGAAATCAGCAGGGGTGTAAAGGCCTTCAACCTTCACTAGCACGTCCTCTACTAGTCCATAAGCCTGTTTCATTGATTTTTCTGCCATCTTTAGTGAGATTCTTGCAGCTTGTACCTCAAAGATTCCCAGATTCTCCATTACAGAGAGTGGCATGAGATTTATCCCTGACCCAGGTCACATAGAGCCTTCTCAATGGTCATGGTGCCTATGGTACAGGGTATGAAGAATTTTCCGGGATCCGGTTTCTTCTGAGGTAATGTCTGCCTCATTAATGCATTCAGTTCATTGGTGAACAAGGAGGGTTCATCCTCCCAAGTCTCAATACCAAATAACTTGGCAGAAGGAAGTTCAATAGAATCTCTATGGTCTCTGTATGAGCCTTAGATTCCTTTTGTTCCTCAAAGGGAAACTCCTTTCTGTCCAAAGGATGTCCCATGAGGCTTTTCTCACTGGGACTCAAGTCCTCCTCACTCTCTCCAGGTTTGGCCATGTTGGTCATGGTTATGGCCTTGCACTCTCTCTTGGGATTTTTTTCTGTTTTGCTTGGGAGAGTTCTGAGAGGAGTTTCAGTAATCTTCTTACTCAACTGACCCACCTGTGCCTCCAAATTTCTAATGGAGGACCTTGTTTCATTCATGAAAATTAGTGTGGTCTTGGATAGATCAGAGACTATGGTTGCCAGGCCAGCATGGCTCTGTTCAGAATTCTCTGTCTGTTGCTGAGAAGATGATGGAAAAGGCATGATATTGCTAAACCTATTTCTTCCACCATTATTGTTGAAGCCTTGTTAAGGCTTCTGTTGTTCCTTCCATGAGAGATTAGGATGATTTCTCTATGAAGGATTATAGGTGTTTCCATAGGGTTTTCCCATGTAATTCACCTCTGCCATTGCAGGGTTCTCAGGATCATAAGCTTCTTCTTCAGAAGAAGCTTCTTTAGTAGTGTTGGATGTAGCTTACAATCCATTCAGACTCTGGGAAATCGTATTGACTTGCTGAGTCAATATTTTGTTCTGAGCCAATATGGCATTCAGAGTATCAATTTCAAGAACTCCATTCTTCTGTGGCGTCCCATTGTTCACAGGATTCTTCTCAGAGGTGTACATGAACTGGTTATTTATAACCATTTCAATGAGTTCCTGAGCTTCTGCAGGGGTTTTCAGATGAAGAGATCCTCCTGCAGAATGGTCTAATGACATTTTTGACAACTCAGACAGACCATCATAGAATATACATATGATGCTCCATTCTGGAAGCATGTCAGTAGGACACCTTTTGATCAATTGCTTATATCTTTCTCATGCTTCATAGAGGGACTCACCTTCCTTCTGTCTGAAGGTTTGTGATGACAAGTCATCTTAGCCTATTTTAACTAGTCTTTTTCTTTTGTTTTCATTAGAATTATGCACTTTCTTGAGCTACAAGCAAGCCAATTAGGTAAATTTTCATGTTTCCTTTGATTTAATCAACCATGTATGAATTCATGCTATTTCATGAGGTTTTATACTATAATTGTCACATATTATGAAAGAATGAATATCTCATGATTTTAAGCATAGCTTTGATGTGTTTGGTTGATTAATGATAGGTGAAGAAAGCTTGGAGAAAGGTTGAAGCAAGAAGGAATAGCTAGGAGTAAAGAGAAGACAATGGAATAAGTGAAATTGAACCAAGAAGCAAAAAGCTGGACCTAAAGTTAGCCTCAAACTTTTGCACAAACTTTTGGGTGAAAAGTTAGCCCCAACGTTAGCCCCTAACTTTTGGGCTAACGTTGGAACTTGAAAATCAATCCCTGGGTACCAAAAGTTTGCGCCAACGTTAGCCCCTAACTTTGAGGCTAACGTTGGCACATGAAAATCACCCCTGGGCACCAAAAGTTTGCGCCAACGTTAGCCCCTAACTTTGAGGCTAACGTTGGCATGAGAAAAACACTCCCTAGGCACCAAAAGTTTGTGCCAACGTTAGCCCCTAACTTTGAGGCTAACGTTGGCACATGAAAACTACAAGGGGAGGAGCAAAAGTTTGCGCCAACGTTAGCCCCTAACTTTTGGGCTAACGTTGGCGCCACAAGTGCACCAAGGAATGCCAACGTTGGTGCAAAAATTAGACCCCTAACTTTTGCACCAACGTGAGTATCAGCAAGTTATGTTGGCTGATATGAAAAGTTGGACCAAAAGTTAGACCCTAACTTTTGCTCCAACTTTTGGTCCAACTTTTGCAAAACTCCAACCCGATTCAATTGGTTCACTTTGGTTCTTCTCCAAACTTCAAGAGCAATCAACCAAGGCCTCTTTCAACCCAATTCTACCAAGAGCAAAGGCCCAACTCAAGGCTTGAAGATCATTTGAAGAAAGTGTATAAATAGGATAGAATTCAAGTTCTTCAGGGAGCTTTCCTTTTGAATTTTCATAATAGTTTTCGGAGAGCTTTGGATATTGAGTGATCTTTAATTTCTTAGTCTTGGGGAAGGAGAATTCACTTCTCTTCCTCTTAGTTTTATTGCTTTCAATTTCAATTACAATTGTCTTGGATCTTGGGTTGGAGAATTGAAGAAATTCTGTTTCAATCTCATCCTTGGATCTCTCTGTTTTATTTACTATTTGATTGAATTTAATTTCTGTTAATTGCTCTTCGTCTACTTTCCTTGAAATTTACAATTCCCTTGCGATTGTTCTTGTTCGATCTAGGAAGGCATTGAGATCTAGACATGGTTTTCTAGTCTCTGGATCCTGAGATCTGATTTCCCAATTTACATTTTGTTTCTTGCTTTTAATGTTCATTTACTTTACTGCTTCAAGATCCGATTCAACCCAAACACTCTTTTACTTTTCTGTTTGATGCAAGTTACTTTTCTTTGTTTAATTTCCGCAAATCCAACTCCCAATCGCCTTTACATTTCGAGCCATTTACATTTCTTGCACTTTAAGTTTCCGCAATTTACATTTCTTGCACTATAAGTTTCTGCCATTTAATTTCTTGTTCCTTGAGATTCAGCAATTTAATTTCCTGCTCTCTTTAATTTCATGCAATTTAAATTCTGCAAATCACCAATCAATCAACCAAATCTTGATTCCCTTGACTAAATCAACCACTAAACTAAAATTGCTCAATCCTTCAATCCCTGTGGGATCGACCTCACTCCCGTGAGTTTTTATTACTTGATGCGACCCGGTGCACTTGCCGGTTAGATTTGTGTGTTTTGGGAGAAATTTATTTTTCCACCAAAATACTCATCAGTTTGGATTTCCACTTTAAGCTTGCTCATCTTTTGAGGTGGAAAAAATTTGGCCAGGAAAGTACTGACCAGCTTTTCCTAAGAGTTCAGACTTTCTTTAGGTTGTGAATCCAACCATGTTCTAGCTCTGTCTCTTACAGCAAAAGGGAAAAGCATAAGCCTGTAGACCTCGGGATCAACTCCATTGGTCTTGACAGTGTCATAGATTTACAAGAATTCAGCTAAGAACTGATGAGGATCTTCCAATGGAAGTCCATGAAACCTACAATTCTGCTGCATTAGAGAAACTAATTGAGGCTTAAGCTCAAAGTTGTTTGCTCCAATGGCAGGAATTCAGATGCTTCTTCCATAGAAGTTAGAAGAGGGTGCAATAAAGTCATCGAGCATCTTCCTTGCATCTCCACCATTGTTATTGGGCTTGGCCATATCTCCTTCTTTTTTGAAAATTTCTGTCAGGTGCTCTCCAGAAGGTTGTGCTTTAGCTTCTCTTAGATTCCTCTTAAGAGTCCTTTCAGGTTCAGGATCAGCTTCAATAAGAATGTCTTTATCCCTGTTTCTGCTCATATGAAAAAGAAGAGAACAGAAAAGAAGAGGAATCCTCTATGTCACAGTATAGAGATTCCTTTATGTGAGTAGAAGAAGAGAAGAATAGAAGAAGGAGGAGAGAAAAATTTGAACACAGAGAAGAAGAGGGGGTTCGAATTATGAGTAGAAGAGAAGTGTTAGTAGATAACTAAATAAATAGAAAGAGATGAGAGAGGGAAGAATTCAAAAATTAAATAAAATAAAATAAAAATATTTTTGTTTTTATTTTAAATATTAGTTAGAATTCGAAAATTAAGAGAAGAAATAAAATAAAATTTAAATTTAAATCAATTTGTTAATTAAAAAAAATTTTGAAAAGGAAGTTAATGATTTTCGAAAATTAGAGGGAGAGGAAAGTAGATAGATGGTTTTGAAAAAGATAATAATTTTAAAATCAAACAAAAAGTTATGTAGATAAATTGAAAAAGATTTGAAAATCAATTTTGAAAAGATAAGAAGTTAGAAAAAGATTTTGAAATTGGTTTTGAAAAAGATATGATTGAAATTTATTTTGAAAAAGATTTAATTTTTGAAATTAAAGTTGATTACTTGACTAAAAAGAAACTAAAAGATATGAATTTTTTTAAAATTTAAAGATTGAACCTTTCTTACTAGGCAAGTAACAACTTCAAAAATTTTTGAATTAAACCATTAAATGTTAGTGAGATTTTCGAAAATATGAAGTAAGAATAAGAAAAAGATTTTGAAAAATAATTAAAAAAATTTTGAAAATATGTAAAAATAAATGAAAAAGATTTGATTTTTGAAAAAAGATTTTAAAAGATAGAATTTTGAAATTGAAATTTATGAGTAAAACAAGGAAAGATATATTTTTGATTTTTGGATTTTTAGTAAAGAGAAAAAAACATCAATTTGAAACAAAACATAGAAATTATGAATCAAAACAACTAATGCATGCAAGAACACTTTGAATGTCAAGATGAACACCAATAACACTTTAAAGATCAAGATGAACATCAAGAATTATTTTTGAAAATTTTTAAGAAAAGAAAACATGCAAGACACCAAACTTAAAAATTTTTAATGTTGAGACACTAACAAATTGAAAATGCATATGAAAAACAAGAAAAGACACAAAACAAGAAAATGCAAAGATCAAATAAATGAAATCATGAAGAACAACTTGAAGATTATGAAGAACAAAACTCAATGCATGAAGTTTCAAAAATTTTAAGAAAAATTAAAAAGATGCAATTGACACCAAACTTAAAAATTTGACACTAGACTCAAACAAGAAACATCAAATTATTTTTGGTTTTTATGATTTTATTATTTTTTTGTATTTTTTCGAAAATTAATTGGAAAAAGAAAAATAATGATTTCAAAATTTCTAATGAGAATTCCAAGAATCATGCACTATTAGCCTAAAACTCCGGTCTAGTAATTAGACATGGCTTACTAGCCAGCCAAGCTTTCAGTGAAAGCTCCGGTCCAAAACACTAGACATGGCCAACGGCCAGCCAAGCTTTAGTAGATCATGATGAAACTCTAGAATTCATTCTTAAAAATTCTGAAGTCATAGAATAATTTATTATTTTTTTTGAAAATTTTTTTGAAAATAAAAATAATAAAAACAAAAAGCTTAAAATTAAAATAAAATTACCTAATCTGAGCAACAAGATGAACCATCAGTTGTCCAAACTCGAACAATCCCCGGAAACGGTGCCAAAAACTTGGTTGCGTGGGGATTCTTTATTCCCCGGCAACGGCGCCAAAAACATGGTACGCACGATTGTAATCTCAACTCCTTTTCACAACTCTGCACAATTAACCAGCAAGTGCACTGGGTCGTCCAAGTAATAAACCTTACGTGAGTAAGGGTCGATCCCACGGAGATTGTTGGCTTGAAGCAAGCTATGGTCATCTTGTAAATCTCAGTCAGGCAGATTCAATTGGTTATGAGGTTTTGATAATTAAAATAAAATATGAAATAAGATAGAAATACTTATGTAATTCATTGGTGGGATTTCAGATAAGTGTATGGAGATGCTTGTTCCTTCTGAATCTTTGCTTTCCTACTGTCTTTATTCAATCATTCATACTCCTTTCCATGGCAAGCTGTATGTTGGGGGATCACCGTTGTCAATGGCTACCATCCGTCCTCTTAGTGAAAATGGTCCAAATGCACTGTCACCGCTCGGCTAATCATCTGTCAGTTCTCACTCATATTGGAACAGGATCCATTGATCCTTTTGCGTCTGCCACTACGCCCAACACTCGTGAGTTTGAAGCTCGTCACAATCATCCCATCCCAGATCCTACTCGGAATACCACAGACAAGGTTTAGACTTTTCGGATCTAAAGAATGCTGCCAATTGATTCTAGCTTATACCATGAAGACTCCGATCTTTCGGAATGGAGGCTAAGAGATATGCATTCAAGCTTGTTTTCAAGTAGAACGAAAGTGGTTGTTAGGCACGCATTCATAGGTGAGAATGGTGATGAGTGTCACATAATCATCATATTCATCATGTTCTTGGGTGCGAATGAATATATTAGAATAAGAATAATCTTGAATTGAATAGAAAAAAATAGTACTTTGCATTAATTCATGAGGAACAGCAGAGCTCCACACCTTAATCTATGAGGTGTAGAAACTCCACCGTGGAAAATACATAAGTGATGGATGTCCAGGCATGGCCAAATGGCCTGCCCCCTAAACGTGATCAAGAGATCAAAAGTGATACAAAGATGGTCCAAAGATGATCCAAAGATGTAAAATAAATCACTAAAAGTAGTTTTTATACTAAACTAGTAGCTAGGGTTACATAAAATAAGTAACTAAGTGCAAATAGTGAAGAAATCCACTTCCGAGGCCCACTTGGTGTGTGCTTGGGCTGAGCATTGAAGCTTTCACATGTAGAGACTTTTCTAGGAGTTAAACGCCAGCTTTGGTGCCAGTTTGGGTGTTTAACTCCAGCTTTTATGCCAGTTCTGGCGTTTAACGCCAGAGTAGGGTAGAAAGTGGGTGTTCAACCGCCAGTTTGCGTTATCAAAAATTGGAAAAAGTATGGAAAGCCCAGGATGTCTACTTTCCAACACAATTGAGAGCGTGCCAATTGGGTTTCTGTAGCTCCAGAAAATCCATTTCGAGTGCAGGGAGGTCAGAATCCAACACCATCTGCAGTCCTTTTTCAGCCTCTGAATCAGATTTTTACTCAGGTCCCTCAATTTTAGCCAGAAAATACCTGAAATCACAGAAAAACACACAAACTCATAGTAAATTCTAGAAATGTGAATTTTGCAGAAAAACTAATAAAAACATTGTAAAAACTAACTAAATCATACTAAAAACTACCTAAAAACAATGCCAAAAAGCGTATAAATTATCCGCTCATCACACAGCTGCCATGTTCGTATTTTCAATTTCTTGTTCGAAAAGTTCTATGAGGTCTCTTTCGGAGTGTTGTGCTTTAACTTGTTGTAAATGCTTCCTTAGGGCCCTCTCAGGTCCAGGATTGGGATCAAAAAGAGATTCTTTATCTCTGTTCCTGCTCATAAATAAGAAAAAGAAAACAAGAAAGAAAGAGAATGCGATTTTCTATGTCGAAGTATAGAGAACTCCCTGTGAGATGTGAAGAAGAAAGAAGAATGAGGATAGGGGAATGGGAAGAAGAATTCGAATAGAGGAGCAGAAGAATTCGAAAAAAGATGTAAAAAGGCGAATTAAAAGTAAAATATTTTAGTTTTATTTTTATTTTATTTATTTATTGAACTCAAAAAACAATAACGAAATTAAAAGCTAATTAATTAAAAATATTTCAAAATTGAAAGATGATTTTCGAAAAAGAAGAGAGAGGAATTAGTAGGAAGACTTGAAAAAGAGGGAAGAGAAAAGAAGAATATTAAAGAGATATCAAGCTTTTAAAATTAAAATAAGATAAAACAAGTAACTAATTAAGAAAGATTTGAAACTAAGATAAGATAGGAGATTTGAAAAAGATTTTATTTTAAAAATTTTGAAATTAAAACAAGATAGGATAAAGATTTGAAAATAAGTTGGGAAGATAAGATATGGAGAAGATTTTAAAAAGATTTGAATTTGAAATTTAAAATTAGGATAATGATTTGAAATTTAAAGAAAGATAAACCAAAGATAAGATAAATATCTGAAAAAGTTTTGAATTTTAAAATTTTAAAAGAAAGATAAGATAAGAAAGAATCAAATTTAAAGAAAAGATTTGAAAAGATTTAAAAAGATAAGGTTTGAAATTTGACTTTTCTAACAAGAAAACACAAAACTTTAAAATTTTTAAATCAAGATAAGAAAAAAAGTAAGATTTTCAAAATTTTTGAATAAAGATAAAATTTTTTTTTTTTTGATTTTTTGAATTAATAAAGAAAGAGAAAAACAACCAAAAGACACCAAACTTAAAATTTTTATATCAAAGGATACTAATTTTCGAAAACTTGAAAGAAAAACACCAAAAGACACCAAACTTAGAAATTTTTAAGATCAAAACAAGAAAAGGAACAAGAACAACTTGAATACCAAAAAGAACACTCAAGAACAAGTTAAAATTTTTTTAGGAAAGATAAACACAAAAGGGACACCAAACTTAAGAACTGAGACTAGACTCAAACAAAAGACATAATTTTTGAAAAATTTTGGCAAAAGAAACCAAGAAAGTTCAAAACTTTTAACAAAAGACAAAGAAGAGATGGATTTTGAAAAAGTTTTTGAAAAGAAAACAAAAGACATATTTAAAAGTACCTAATCTAAGCAACAAGATAATCCAGTAGTTTGTCAATCTCGAACAATCCTTGGCAACGGCGCCAAAAACTTGGTGCATGAAATTGACTCCGCAATATTCGCACAGATAGACCGGCAAGTGCATCGGGTCGTCCAAGTAATATCTCAGGTGAGTGAGGGTCGATCCCACGAAGATTGTTGGTTTCAGCAAGCAATGGCTACCTTGTAGATCTTAGTCAGGTGATTCAAAAAGATGATAGTTGTTGTGAAAAATTCATGAAACAGATAAATAAAAAAAAATGTTACTAGATAGATGTGAAATCAGTGATGAGAGAATGGTTGAGGCTTCGGAGATGCTTCTTCCTTTTGGATCAACTTTTCTAACCATCGACTCCAACTTCTGATGATTCATTCCATGGCAGGCTGTAAATGACTAATTCCAGGTCAATGGTCATTAGCCTCCTCTACTTCAGATCGAACGCTGGGTCAGTTGTCATCCCATCTGAACGAGGGTGAAGCTCCTGCAGTCCATTCCCTTGGTGATCCTACTCAAAGCGTCACAGACAAGGTCGGATCTTCCAGATCAGAGAATGATGCATCCTGGTTCTATCCTATACCACAAAGGCCCTAATCGCCCCGTACCTCGGCTACACTGATGTCTCCAAGTACCCAACGAAGTCGTGGATTAGCCGTTTAAGAGATGTATAATCAAGCTTGTGGTTCAGTACTATCCCGTCAAGGACTTGCAAGAACCCATGTGAAATAGGGATGACGGTCAAGTTACACTCCCAATTCATTAGGATGAAGAACGAAGATACATCTTAGAATGGAATCAAGCATAGATTGAAATAGAATAGTGATATTATTAATCCATAAGAATCAGCAGAGCTCCTAACCTTAACCTAGGAGGTTAGTGACTCATAGCTTACAATAATGTTCGAAAGTAAAAGTGGGGGAAGAAGATCATAAACAAGGGTGATCTCCTCCTATATATACTAATCTGATAACTCAGAATTACATAAATAAGATAAACTAGTCATGTAGTGCGAAAATCAACTTTTCGGGCCCACTAGGTGAGTGTTTGGGCTGAGCTTGAGTGAAGCCACGAGTTGGTACTCCTTCTGGGGCGTTGGACGCCGGCTTTAGACTCCTGAATGGGTGTTGGACGCCAGCTGCTCTCTTTTGAGCGTTGAACGTCAGGAATGGTGTTGGTGGCTGGCGTTGAACGCACATTTTGGGCCTTCATTTCTCAAGCAAAGTATAGACTATTATATATTTCTTGAAAGCGCTATATGTTATCTTTCCATAGCCGTTTAGAGCGCGCCATTTGAACTTTTGTTTCTCCAGAAATGCTCTTTTGAGTGCATGGAGGTTAGAATCTCACAACATCTACAGTCCTTTCTATGTCTCTGAATCAGACTTTGCGAAAACCCCTCAATTTCAGCCAAAAAATACCTGATATCATCATAAAACACAACAACTCAAAGTAGAATCCAAAAATATGAATTTTGCACTAAAACCTGTGAAAATATAACAAAAACTATATGAAAATGATGCCAAAAAGCGTATAAAATATCCGTTCATTAGGTAGAGCTGTCCATTCTTGTTCTTCCGTGCAAGATAAATGTCTACAATCCTACCCATCCAGTTGAGCAGACTGAATATTCCGCGCTTTGAGATATCAACCGGAAGATTATCAGCAAAACTCGAGAAAGAATCTAGCTCCAACCGATGATACTCTTCTTTGTTCCAAATCCGAGGATCCTTGTCATGTTGGTTTGTTTGCCTATTGCTATCCCTCCCCCTGTTTACCCACCCTGTGTTCCCCTCTCTCTCTCTCATCTCTCTCTTATTCATCTATTATTTCTATTGATCTTAATTAATTTGGTTTTGTACTAAGGAATTAAATTAATTAGAAAATAAAAAATAATTTGATTGTTATTTTTATTTAAAAACTAATTAAAAAAAGAGTCAATAATGATTTTAATTCTTACAATTTTAATTGAAAATAAAAAATTCTAAAAATTTTTGTGTTCAAAATTATCCTAACATTAAACTTTCTTTTAACATCCTCATTTCATTAATTTTTGACCAAAATATGCTCTCACACAAACATTTTTTTTCACTTTTTTATAGATTCACTATTATTGCATGCTCAACAAAAAAAAGCCATGAAGCAAAACAACAGCAGCAACACATAATGGTTTTTTGGGGAGCATTTTTTTACCTCAATAAGAAACTTTATCCAAAATCATTCTCTTCCAAATTAAAAATTCCTAAATTCAATGCTAAAAATGCTTTCCTAGCAGATTTAAACACCATTAACTATCAACAATCTCATATGAAGGCATTAATTTTTCACACTCAATTGAATACCCTTCATACACCCTTAGTGATCCTAAACCCTACACAGGTAGAGTGGGGAGAAATCGTAAAACCTTTTCCCAAACAAGACGAGAAATCGTTGCAGGGAGAGAGAGGGGCGGTGGTGGGGTGTGGGAGGAGTGTTGCACTACTTCTTGGGAATCTCAATGTGCTGCTATACATCTTGTCCTTCTCGTCGTGCTATTCTATTGTGGTCGTCGAGCTCTTTCTTAACATTCATGTTGAAATTTTGGCCATAGTCATATGGCTGCTGTTGTTAGAGCTAGAGGAAATCTGGCGAATATAAAGGTGATAGAGGAGGTGGAGAGGGAAGAAGAATGTTTTCTCTGGTGATGAGAAGCAGATGAGGGTAATAAGAAGGAGATGGACTAATAAAGAGAAACTATAGGAGAACAACGTTTTTTTAACAACGTAAAAAATAGGTTAAAAAAGGAAAGTTAATTTTAATTTTAAAAATCAAATTTTGAATTAATTATGTTTAATCATAATTTTGAATATGTTTTTTTTATAATTGTTGCTGCAGTCGCTCTCTCGCAATGTTGTGCCACCACCGCCCTACTGTATTGCGACTCGGTGCCCTCACAGTTGCTGTCTCATTTTTTATTTTTTATCAACTAAGTTGGATGTTCATTTTACTATGTATGCAGATGGTTTTTTTCATTCTAATGTGGATGTTTATTTGGGTATACCAATGCTGATTCTGCATGCATATACCCCATAGGATGTTCATTTTACTATGTATGCGAATAATTTTTTTAGCTACTATGTGGATGTTTATTTGGGTCATACCATTTGGGTGAAAGAAGAAAAGCAGCACGCGATACAACTGGTAAAGACACGATGCAGTGGTGTGGAAGCAAGGGTAGAGGTGCAGCATTGGAGCAACGGCGAAACACGTAAAACGTGCGAAATCAATAAATAATTAGCCAATAAACTAATTATTATTTAAAAAAAATTAAATTATTTAGTATGGAAGGGAAGAAATAATTAAAATATGAATTTTGACACTAATTTTAAAGGTATTGGCCCAAGATTAGATCGAAAGGGCCAAATCGATTGAATCGGGCCAATAATGGGCCCAAGGCCTAATCCAATACCAATTTAATAAAAGAGCTTCAGCTCTTGTCCCTTCCCTCAAAGGGAAACACGTTAGAAACTTGGCAAAAAGGGGGAAGAACAAATGAAGAATCCCAAACCTTTGTCAAACTTCAAATTAGCACAACTTTCAATCCAGAGCTCTGATCGCCGTACCGTATGCGGCAATACATCCACCGTGTTGAACTCTACAAAGATCACTACTTAATTTGGTATGTATCTCACTATTTTTTTCTCAGCCACTCTCTTTTACTTTAAAAAATTTGAGGATTTATTTTGAAGAATTTTGTGATTTTGGTGCTTTAGGATCAAATTAACCTTGTGGACTTGTCGGGCCTTGTCCCAAACTTCTGTTGGTAAGGCGAGGAATGTTTAATCTTTGTCAAGTTATCTAATTAGTGAACCCTATGATAATTTTAGTGTTATTTTGTGCAATTAGATTTAATTGTGTTTTTTGAAAACAAATTGGTGTTGTTGGATACTTTATATTGGACTTTGGGGAGCTAAAGTTCCGTTTAGCGTGACTTGGGATGCTTGGGTTTTGTGCAACCATGACAAATTGTGACATTCTAGGTTTTATGAGGAATCGACAAAGGTATGGTTTCGGTTTCTCATATATAATATGTATGGTGTCGTGAAAAACTTAGGCTAGACAACTTAAAATAAGTTAAACAATGTGAAATTGATAATGCTAGTGATTTTGGTGGAAGATTGAAGTTGTTATAATGTGTAATGATGATTGATGTGAATGAGGACTTGCGTTATAAATGTAGTGGTATATGTTGAATTGTATTGTCGATTGAGAATGGGTTAATGGTATAAATTAGTGAATTGTTGATAATGATGAACCATGATGATGATAGCTTGATGAATAACGAAGTATGTTATATAGATTATGGTGCACTTGAGGTGAGAATGATGATAGTTGAGTATATGATTGTGAATTGAATCTCAATTTTGAGGATGAGTTTGATTAATTGTGAGTTAAAGATGTTAAGCTTATTGGAGTCGTCTATTCAAGTACTACAAAATGAGTTGAGCATTGGAATGTGAATTGGTATATTTAGATATTGTTAAAAAGCTTAGTTTTTGGATATTGAGTTATAATATTGGTGAAAATAGAGGTTTGATAAATTTTGTGAAAAATCGATTTTTGACCGAACTTCGGCGAGCCATAACTCAGCTTCCGAACCTCAAAACCATTTCAAACTTATTTCATATGAAAATTGGGTCCGTGAAGTTTACACCATTTGAAGAACGGATGAAAAATATTTTAAAACAAAAAAGTTATATGCGTCAAAAGTTTGGTGTGTAAAACTGAAATTTTGCAACACTTAAAAATTTTGCCTTCCCTGCAGAATTCGTGTACGCGGACACTTGCATGCAGCACGGCCATTCCCTTTCGGTTTGGTGTCTTGCGTACGCGAGCAGGTGTATACGTACACGAGAACTAAACTTTTGAGGGGTTGCATATACGAATGTTAGCACGCGGCACGCCATTCCTCTCGGGTTGAAGCCCCGCATACGCGAGACCATGCCTACGTACAAAAACTCCTGTTATTAGCAAAAAGAATTTTATGTTTCTAAACATGATTTTAAACCTCTAAAGCTCTATTTACCCTCTAATACCCTAGAATTGAGTAGTAGTGATAGTGAAGGGTGTTGAACTAGGAACGGAAGATAACTTGGAAGTGAATAATGTTGTGAAGTGGTGAATTATGAATGAAAAGTGCTGAAACACTAGATGGTGAAGAGGGCGAACTTGATATGACAATGTTTTATGGGATTCATGGTGGTTTAATGCCCACATGTTTTTAAATGACAATGTTTTGTGGGGTTCGTGGTGATTTACTGCCCACGTGTGTGTTGTTTTTCCAATTGAAGATCTTGCGAGGTTCTTGGTGGTATACTGGTACACGGATTCGTGATCTCACACTTTTCTCACAACTCCGTGCAACTAACCAGCAAGTGCACTGGGTCGTCCAAGTAATAAACCTTACGTGAGTAAGGGTCGATCCCACGGAGATTATCGGCTTGAAGCAAGCTATGGTCATCCTTGTAAATCTTAGTCAGGCGGATTCAAATGGTGATGAGATTTTGCTAATTAAAATATAAATAAAACATAAAATAAAATAAAGTTACTTATGTAATTCATTGGTGGGAATTTCAGATAAGTGTTTGGAGATGCTTTATTGCTTCTGAACCTCTACTTTCCTATTGCCTTCATCCAACCATGCGTTACTTCCTTCCATGGCAAGCTGTAAGATCCACTCAGTGAAAATGGTCCTCTACGGTTTCTGCACGGCTAATCAACTGTCAGATTTCTCGTCTCGGATGAAAAATACCAGGTACAGCTACCGCATGGCTAATCATCTGTCAGTTCTCGCTAGCATCGGAATAGGATCCATTGATCCTTTTGCACACTGTCACTTGCGCCCAACATTCGCAGGTTTGAAGCTCGTCATAGTCATTCCTTCCCGGATCCTACTCGGAATACCACAGATAGGTTTAGACTTTTCGGATCGTAGGAATGACTACCAATTATTCTAGCCTATACCACGAAGATACTAATCTCATGGACTCGGTCTGTGTATTAGATATCCAAGAGAGTATACTCCGGCTATCGTCCAATGACTACGTTGAACATCATGTAGACCGCTTTGTGGTTGTCAGGCACGCGGATCTTGGCTAAGCGAGTAACGAAGATTGGGTGATTGTCACGGGTCACTAGTAATTGCATTAATTCATGAAGAACAGCAGAGCTCCACACCTTAATCTATGGGGTGTAGAAACTCCACCGTAGAAAATACATAAGTGAAAGAGGTCTAGGCATGGCCGTGAGGCCAGCCTCCAAACATGTACAATACTATGATGAACTAAACAAAAGTTCTCTAAAACTCCAAAATAAATATCTAAAAGTAGTTTATATACTAAACTAGTAACTAGGGTTTACAGAAAATGAGTAACTAAGTGTAGATAATGCAGAAATCCACTTCTGGGACCCACTTGGTGTGTGCTTGGGCTGAGCATTGAAGCTTTTTTGTGCTTAGGCTGTTCCTGGAGTTAAACGCCAGCTTTGGTGCCAGTTTGGGCGTTTAACTCCAATTCTGGTGCTAGTTTGGGTGTTTTACACCAAGATGTTTTAGGCTGACTTTGAACGCCAGTTTGGGCCATCAAATCTCGGGCAAAGTATGGACTATTATATATTGTTGGAAAGCCCAGGATGTCTGAATCCAACAGCATCTGCAGTCCTTTTTCAGCCTCTGAATCAGATTTTTGCTCAGGTCCCTCAATTTCAGCCAGAAAATACCTGAAATGACAGAAAAACACACAAACTCATAATAAAGTCTAGAAATGTGATTTTTGAATAAAAACTAATAAAAATATAATAAAAAGTAATTAAATCATACTAAAAACTATGTGAAAACAATGCCAAAAAGGGTATAAATTATCCGCTCATCACAACACCAAACTTAAATTGTTGCTGGTCCCCAAGCAACTAAAAAAAATAGGATAAAAAGAACAGGAAATACAATGAATTCCAAATATCAATGAAGCTCATTTCCAATTAGATGAGCGGGGCTAGTTTTTTTCATCTTCTGAACAGTTTTTGCATCTCACTTTATCCTTTGAAGTTCAGAATGATTGGCATCTATAGGAACTTAGAATTCATATAGTGTTATTGTTTTCGTATTTCAGTATGTTGATTCTTGAACATAGCTACTTTATGAGTCTTGGCCGTGACCCTAAGCATTTTGTTTTCCAGTATTACCACCTGATACATAAATGCCACAGACACATAACTGGGTGAACCTTTTCAGATTGTGACCCAGCTTTGCTAGAGTCCCCAGTTAGAGGTGTCCAGAGCTCTTAAGCACACTCTTTTTGCTTTGGACTACGACTTTAACCGCACAGTCTCAAGCTTTTCACTTGACACCTTCACGCCACAAGCACATGGTTAGGAACAGCTTGGTTTAGCCGCTTAGGCCAGGATTTTATTCCTTTGGGCCCTCCTATCCGTTAATGCTCAAAGCCTTGGATCCCCTTTATTTTACCCTTGCCTTTTGGTTTAAAGGGCTATTGGCTTTTTCTGCTTGTTTTTCCCTTTTTTTTCGCCACTTTTTTTTTTCTGCAAGCTTTTCACTGCTTTTTCTTGCTTCAAGAATCAATTTTATGATTTTTCAGATTATCAATAACATTTCTCCTTTTTCATTATTCTTTCAAGAGCTAATAATTTTAACATTCATAAACAACAATATAAAAAATATGCACTGTTCAAGCATTCATGCAGAAAACAAAAAGTATTGCCACCACATCAAAATAATTAGATTATTCTCAATATGTAATTCAAAATTCATGTACTTCTTTTTTCTTTTTTAGAAAACAATTTTTCATTCAAGAAAGGTGAAGGATTCATAGGACATTCATAGCTTTAAGACATAGACACTTAACACTAATGATCATGTGATAAAGACATAAACATAGATAAACCATAAAGCATAGAAATTGAAAAATAGAAAAATAAGAACAAGGAAATTAAAGAACGGGTCCACCTTAGTGATGGCGGCTAGTTCTTCCTCTTGAAGATCTTATGGAATGCTTGAGCTCCTCTATGTCTCTTCCTTGTCTTTGTTGCTCCTCCCTCATGACTCTTTGTCCTCTCTAATTTCATGGAGGATGATGGAATGCTCTTGGTGCTCCCTCCTTAGTTGTCCCATGTTGGAACTTAATTCTCCTAAGATGTTGATTTGCTCCCAATAGTTTTGTGGAGAAAAGTACATCCCTTGAGGCATCTCAGGGATTTCATGATGAGGAACTTCCTCATGCTCTTGTTGAGGTCCATGAGTGGGCTCTCTTATTTGCTCCATCCTTTTCTTAGTGATGGGCTTGTCTCCTTCAATGAGGATGTCTTCCTCTATGACAATTCCAGCTAAATTGCATAGGGTACAAATGAGATGAGGGATGGCTAACCTTGCCAAAGTAGAGGGCTTGTCCGCCACCTTGTAGAGTTCTAGAGATATGATCTCATGAAATTCTACTTCCTCTCCATTCATGATGCTGTGGATCATGATAGCCTGGTCTATTGTAACTTCAGACCGGTTGCTAGTAGGAATGATAGAGCGTTGGATGAACTCCAACCATCCCCTAGCCACAGGTTTGAGGTCAAGCCTTCTTAGTTGAACCGGCTTGCCTCTTGAGTCTCTCTTCCATTGAGCACCTTCCACACAAATGTCCATGAGGACTTGGTCCAGCCTTTGATCAAAGTTGACCCTACTAGTGAAAGGGTGAGGGTCTCCTTGCATCATTGGCAAGTTGAATGCTAAACTCACATTTTCCGGACTGAAATCTAAGTAATTCCCCCGAACCATTGTGAGCCAATTCTTTGGGTTCGGGTTCATACTTTGATCATGGATCCTAGTGATCCATGCATTAGCATAGAACTCTTAAACCATTAAGATTCTGACTTGTTGAATGAGGTTGGTGAGAGTTTTCCAACCTCTTCTTTGATTCTCATGTCAGATCTCCGGATATTCACTCTTTTTGAGCTTGAAGGGGACCTCGGGGATCACCTTTTTCTTGACAACTTCATAGAGGTGGTCTTGATGAACCTTTAAGATGAATCTCTCCATCTCCCATGACATAGAGGTGGAAGCAATTACCTTACCTTTCCTCTTTCTAGAGGTTTCTCTGGTCTTAGGTGCCATTGATGGTTATGGAAAAATAAAAAGCTTAGCTTTTCCCACACCAAACTTAGAAGGTTTGCTCGTCCTCAAGCAAAAGAAGAAAGAAATGAGTAGAAGAAGAAGAAATGAAGGAGATGGAGGTGAGGAGAGGGTTCGGCCAAGGGAGGTGTATTGTGTATGATGTGTGAAATGGAAGGTGGTAAGGAGGGGGTATTTATAGTGTAGGAGGGAGAGAGAATTCAGTCATGAAGGGGTGGGTTTGGAAGGGAAATGGTTTGAATTTGAATGGTGGGGTAGGTGGGGTTTTATGATGGATGGATGTGAGTGGTGAAGAGATTATGGAGAAGAGGGTAAGATTTGATAGGTGAAGGGTACTTGGGGAAGAGTTATTAATGGGATTGGTCAATGGTATTTAGGGAAGAGTGTTATGGAAAGGTGTGAAGAGGAGAGAAGAAGAGGTGGTGTAGGTGGGGATCCTGTGGGGTCCATAGATCCTAAGGTGTCAAGGAATTCTACTTTCTGCACCATTCTTGCATTCAAACGCCCATTGTGTGCCAATCTTGGCGTTTAACGCTAGCTCTGCTACTTTCCTGGCGTTAAACGCCACTCTGCTGCCCATTTCTGGTGTTAAACACCATCTAGATGCCCATTTCTGGCGTTTAACGCCAGCCAGATGCTAGAGAGCCGTTTCTGGCGTAAAACGCCCAGAGTGCTGCCTATTCTGGCGTTTAACGCCTAGAATGCTGCTAGGCTGGGCGTTAAACAACCATTCTGCTATCCTTACTGGTGTTTAAATGCCAGTAAGCCTGTCCTCCAGGGTGTTCTGTTTTTGATGCTCTTTTTCATTCTGTTTTTGATTTTTTATTTGTTTTTGTGACTTCACATGATCATCAACCTAAAGAAAATATAAAATAGAAATGGAAAATAAATAAATATAATTAAATAACATTGGGTTGCCTCCCAACAAGTGCTTCTTTAATGTCAATAGCTTGACAGTGAGCTCTTAGAGAGCTTCACAGAGACTTAGAGCTTGATGATGGCCTCCCAACACCAAACTTAGAAGTTGAGTGTGGGGGCTCTGTTTGACTCTATATTGAGAGAAGCCTTTCATGATTCCTCTCCATGGTTACAGAAGAAGATCCTTGAGCCTTAAACACAAGGTAGTCCTCATTCAGTTGCAGGACTATCTCTCCTCTATCCACATCAATCACAGCTCTTGCTGTGGCTAGGAAGGGTCTTTCAAGGATGATGGAATCATCTTCATCCTTCCCAGTGTCTAGGATTATGAAGTCAGCATAAATGTACAGGTCTTCAACCTTTACTAAGATATCCTCTACAAGTCCATAAGCTTGTTTCCTTGAATTGTCTGCCATCTCTAGTGAGATTTTAGTAGCTTTTACCTCAAAGATCCCTAGTTTCTCCATCACAGAGAGTGGCATGAGGTTTATACTTGACCCAAGGTCACACAGAGCCTTCTTAAAGGTCATGGTGCCTATGGTACAAGGGATTAAGAATTTTTTGGGATCTGGTTTCTTTTGAAGTAACTTTAGTTGCCCCAAAGCATTCAGTTCATTAGTGAGCAATGGAGGTTCATCCTCCCAAGTCTCATTACCAAATAACTTGGCATTCAGCTTCATGATTGCTCCTAGATACTAAGCAACTTGCTCTTCAATAATATCTTCATCCTCTTCAGAGGAAGAATACTCATCAGAGCTCATGAATGGCAATAGTAAATTCAGTGGAATCTCTATGGTTTCTGTGTGAGCCTCAGATTCCTTTGGTTCTTCAATAGGGAACTTCTTAGTGGCCCGTGGACGTCTATTGAGGTCATTCTCAGTGGAAATCACTGCCTTTCCCTCCTCTATAGGTTCGGCCATGTTGGACGTGTTTATGGCTGGTTCACGAAATTGTGATCTCAACGGTGCCAAAAACTTGGTACGCACGATTGTAATCTCAACTATTTTCACAACTCTGCACAACTAACCAGCAAGTGCACTGGGTCGTCCAAGTAATAAACCTTACGTGAGTAAGGGTCGATCCCACAGAGATTGTCGGCTTGAAGCAAGCTATGGTCATCCTTGTAAATCTCAGTCAGGCAGATTCAATTGGTTATGAAGTTTTGATAATTAAAATATAAATAAAATATAAAATAAAGATAGAAATACTTATGTAATTCATTGGTGGGATTTTAGATAAGCGTATGGAGATGCTTGTGCTTCTGAATCTCTGCTTTCCTACTGTCTTCATTCAATCATTCATACTCCTTTCCATGGCAAGCTGTATGTTAGGGGATCACCGTTGTCAATGGCTACTGTCCGTCCTCTCAGTGAAAATGGTCCAAATGCACTGTCACCGCACGGCTAAACATCTGTCGGTTCTTACTCATGTTGGAATAGGATCCATTGATCCTTTCGCGTCTGTCACTACGCCCAACACTCACAAGTTTGAAGCTCGTCATAGTCATCCCATCCCAGATCCTACTCGGAATATCACATACAAGGTTTAGACTTTCCAGATCTCAAGAATGCTGCCAATTGATTCTAGCTTATATCACGAAGACTCCGATCTTTCGGAATGGAGGCTAAGAGATACGCATTCAAGCTCTTTTTCATGTAGAACGTAAGTGGTTGTCAGGCACGCGTTCTTAGGTGACCATGGTGATGAGTGTCACATAATCATCACATTCATCATGTTCTTGGGTGCAAATGAATATCTTAGAATAAGAATAAGCTTGAATTGAATAGAAAAATAATAGTACTTTGCATTCATTCATGAGGAACAGCAGAGCTCCACACCTTAATCTATGGGGTGTAGAAACTCCACCATTGAAAATACATAAGTGATGAAGATCCAGGCATTGCCGAATGGCTTGCCCCCTAAACGTAATCAAGATATCAAAAGTTGATCAAAAGATAGTCTCCAAAATGATCTAAAGATGTAAAATAAATCACTAAAAGTAGTTTTTATACTAAACTAGTAGCTAGGGTTACAGAAAATAAGTAACTAAGTGTAGATAGTGCAGAAATCCACTTCCGAGGCCCACTTTGTGTGTGATTGGGCTGAGCATTGAGCTTTACACGTGTAGAGACTTTTCTTGGAGTTAAACACCAGCTTTGGTGCCAGTTTGGGTGTTTAACTCCAGCTTGTAACTCAGTTCTAGCGTTTAACGCCAGAATAGGGCAGGAAGTTGGCGTTTAAACGCCAGTTTGTGTAATCAAAACTCGGGAAAGTACAGACTAGTGTATATTTCTGGAAAGCCCAGGATGTCTACTTTCCAACGCAATTGAGAGGGCGCCAATTGGGTTTCTGTATCCCCAGAAAATCCATTTCGAGTGCAAGGAGGTCAAAATCCAACAGCATCTGCAGTCCTTTTTCAGCCTCTGAATCAGATTTTTGCTCATGTCCCTCAATTTTAGCCAGAAAATACCTGAAATCACAGAAAAACATACAAACTCATAGTAAAGTCCATAAATGTGAATTTTTCTTGAAAACTAATAAAAATATACTATAAAGTAGCTAGATCCTACTAAAAACTACCTAAAAACAATGCCAAAAAGCGTATAAATTATCCGCTCATCACAACACCAAACTTAAATTGTTGCTTGTCTCCAAGCAACTAAAAATCAAATAGGATAAAAAGAAGAGAATATACTATAAATTCCAAAATATCAATGAAACTTAGCTCCAATTAGATGAGCGGGACTAGTAGCTTTTTTCCTCTGAACAGTTTTGGCATCTCACTTTATCCTTTGAAGTTCAGAATGATTGGCATCTATAGGAACTCAGAATTTAGATAGTGTTATTGATTCTCCTAGTTCAGTATGTTGATTCTTGAACACAGCTACTTTATGAGTCTTGGCCATAGACCTAAGCACTTTGTTTTCCAGTATTACCACCGGATACATAAATGCCAGACACATAATTGAGTGAACTTTTTCAGATTGTGACTCAGCTTTGATAGAGTCCCCAGTTAGAGGTGTCCAGGTTTCTTAAGCACACTCTTTTTGCTTTGGATCACAACTTTAACCGCTCAGTCTCAAGCTTTTGACTTGACACCTTCACGCCACAAGCACATGGTTAGGGACAGCTTGGTTTAGTAGCTTAGGCCAGGATTTTATTCCTTTGGGCCCTCCTATCCATTAATGCTCAAAGCCTTAGATCCTTTTTCCCTTGCCTTTTAGTTTAAAGGGTTACTGGCTTTTTCTCTTGCCTTTTGGTTTAAAGAGCACTTGGCTTTTTCTGCTTGCCTTTTCTTTTTTCTTTTCTTTTATTTTCGCCATTTTTTTTTCACATGCTTTGTTCTTCACTACTTTTTCTTGCTTCAAGAATCAATTTTATGATTTTTCAGATTATCAATAACATTTCTCCTTTTTCATTATTCTTTTAAGAGCCAACAATTTTAACATTCATAAACAACAAATTCAAAAATATGCACTGTTCAAGCATTCATTCAGAGAACAAAAAGCATTGCCACCACATCAAATAATTAAACTAATCTCAAGGATGAATTCGAAATTCATGTACTTCTTGTTCTTTTGTAATTAAAACATTTTTCATTTAAGAAAGGTGATGGATTTATAGGACATTCATATCTTTAGGACATAGACACTTAAACACTAATGATCATGTCATAAAGACACAGACATGAATAAACATAGAGCATAGTAAACGAAAAACAGAAAAATAAAGAACAAGAAAATTAAAGAACGGGTCCACCTTAGTGATGGCAGCTAGTTCTTCCTCTTGAAGATCTTATGGAGTGCTTTAGCTCCTCAATGTCTCTTCCTTGCCTTTGTTGCTCCTCCCTCAAAGCTCTATGATCTTCTCTAATTTCATGGAGGAGGATAGAATGCTCTTGGTGCTCCATCCTTAGTTGTCCCATGTTGGAACTCAATTCTCCTAGGGAGGTATTAATTTGCTCCCAATAGTTTTGTGGAGGAAAGTGCATCCCTTGAGGCATCTCAGGGATTTTATGATGAGGAATTTCTTCATGCTCTTGTTGAGGTCCATGAGTGGGCTCTCTTGTTTGCTCCATCCTCTTTTTAGTGATGGGCTTATCCTCTTCAATGAGGATGTCTCCCTCTATGACAATCCCAGCCGAATTGCAGAGGTGACAAATGAGGTGAGGAAAGGCTAACCTTGCCAAAGTGGAGGACTTGTCAGCCACCTTGTAGAGTTCTTGAGGTATAATCTCATGAACTTCCACTTCCTCCCCAATCATGATACTATGGATCATGATGGCCCGATCCACAGTTACTTAGGATCGGTTGCTAGTAGGAATGATAGAGCGTTGGATGAACTCCAACCATCCTCTAGCTCCAGGCTTAAGGTCCGGTCTTCTCAATTGAACCGGTTTGTCTCTTGAGTCTCTTTTCCACTGAGCTCCTTCCTCACATATGTCCATGAGGACTTAGTCCAACCTTTGATCAAAGTTGACCCTTCTAGTGTAAGGGTGTGCGTTTTCTTGCATCATTGGCAAGTTGAACGCCAACCTTACATTTTCCGGACTGAAATCCAAGTATTTCCCCCGAACCATTGTAAGCCAATTCTTTGGGTTTGGGTTCATACTTTGATCATGGTTCCTAGTGACATATGCATTTGCTTAGAACTCTTGAACAATTAAGATTCCGACTTGTTGAATAGGATTGGAGAGAACTTCCCATCCTCTTCTTCTAATCTCTTGTCGGATCTCTGGATATTCGCCCTTTTTGAGCTTAAAAGGGACCTCAGGGATCACCTTTTTCTTGGCCACAACTTCATGGAAGTGGTCTTGATGGACCTTTGAGATGAATCTTTTCATCTCCCATAACTCAGAGGTGGAAGCAATTGCCTTCCCTTTCCTCTTTCTTGAGGTTTTTCTAGCCTTAGGTGCCATTAATGGTTATGAAAAAACAAAAAGCAATGCTTTTACCACACCAAACTTAAAATGTTTTCTCGTCCTCGAGCAAAAGAAGAAAGAAAGTAGTAGAAGAAGAAGAAAATGGAGGAGATTGAGGGAGATATGTGGTTCGGCCAAGGGGTAGAAGTAGTGTTTGTAATGTGTGAAAATAAAGGAGTGGTGAGGGGTTTATATAGGGGTGGGGGGAGGGTTAGGTTTTGTGTATTAGGGTTGGGTTTGGGAGGGAAAGGATTTTGAATTTGGAGGTAGGTGGGGTTTTTGGGGAAGAGTGTTATGAAAAGGTGTGAAAAAGAGAGAAGAAGAGGTGGGGTAGGTGGGGATCTTGTGGGGTCCACAGATCCTGTGGGGTCAAGGACTTATCATCCCTGCTCCATTTAGGCGTGTAAATGCCCTTAGAGTGCAATCCTAGCGTTTAACGCCAGACTGCTGCTTGTTTCTGGCGTTAAATGCCAAGCTGTAGCCTGTTTCTGGCATTTAACGCCAGATTGTAGCCTGTTTCTGGCGTTTAACGCCAACTTGATGCTTCTTTCTGGCGTTAAACGCCAGTCTGATGCTTCTTACTGGCGTTTAAATGCCAGTAAGCTTATCCTCCAGGGTGTGCTATTTTTAATGCTGTTTTTCATTCTATTTTTGATTTTTCAATTGTTTTTGTGACTTCACATGATCATCAACCTACAGGAAACATAAAATAATAATGGAAAATAAATAGATATAATTAAATAACATTGGGTTGCCTCTCAATAAGCACTTCTTTAATGTCAATAGCTTGATAGTGAGCTCTCATGGAGCCTGATAGATAATCAGAGCAAGGTTAGGGCCTCTCAACACCAAACTTAGAGTTTGGTTGCGGCCTCCCAACACCAAACTTAGAGTTTGAATGTGGGGGTTTTGTTTGACTCTGTATTGAGAGAAGCTTTTCATGCTTCCTCTCCATGGTTATAGATGGAGAACCTTGAGTCTTGAATACAAGGTAGTCCTCATTCAACTGAAGGACCAATTCTCCTCTGTTAACATCAATCACAGCTTTTGCTGTGGCTATGAAGAATTTTCTGGGATCTGATTTCTTCTGAGGTAATATCTGCCTCATTAATGCATTCAGTTCATTGGTGAACAAGGGGAGTTCATCCTCCCAAGTCTCATTACCAAATAACCTGGCATTCAGCTTCATGATTGCTCCTAGATACTTAGTAACTTGCTCTTCAGTGATGTCTTCATCCTCTTCAGAGGAAGAATATTCATCAGAGCTCATGAATGGCAGAAGGAAGTTTAATGGAATCTCTATGGTCTCTGTATGAGCGTCAGATTCCTTTGGTTCTTCAAAGGGAAACTCCTTTCTGTCCAGAGGACGTCTGGTGCATGAATTGTAAATCACACTTTTCACAACTCGTACCACTAACCAGCAAGTGCACTGGGTTGTCCAAGTAATACCTTACGTGAGTAAGGGTCGATCCAACGGAGATTGTCGGCTTGAAGCAAGCTATGGTTATTTTGTAATTCTTAGTCAAGAAATCAATAATAAGAGTGATTATATTTATGAAGAGTAAAAAGCATAAGTTAAATAGTACTTGTTATGCAGTAATGGAGAACAGATTGAGGTTTTGGAGATGCTCTGTCTTCTGAATCTCCACTTTCCTACTATCTTCTTCTACACGCATGCAAGACTCCTTCCATGGCAAGCTATATGTTGGTGGATCACCGTTGACAATGGCTACCATCCGTTCTCTCAGTGAAAATGGTCCAAATGCGCTGTCACCGCACGGCTAATCATCTGTTGGTTCTCACTCATGTTGGAATAGGATCCATTGATCCTTTTGTGTTTGTCACTACGCCAAGCACTCGTGAGTTTGAAGCTCGTCACAGTCATCCCATCCCAGATCCTACTCGGAATACCACAGACTAGGTTTAGACTTTCCGAATCTTAGGAATGGCCGCCAACAATTCTAGCCTATACCACAAAGCCTCTGTTCTCACGGATTCGAATGCTTTGTTGTTAGTAGATGCAATCAAACACGTGAACCAGGAATCAAAGAGATACACACTCAATTTAAGGTAGAACGGAAGTGGTTGTCAAGCACGCGTTCATGGGTTGAGAATGGTGATGAGTGTCACAGATCATAACATTCATCATGGTTAAGTGCGAGTGAATATCTTAGAACAGAGACAAGCGTGTTTGAATAGAAAACAGTAGTAATTGCATTAATTCATCGAGACACAGCAGAGCTCTTCACCCCAAATCATGGAGTTTAGAGACTCATGCCATAGAGAAACAATGTAAAACATGAAAATGTCATAAGGTACAAAATAAATCTCTAAAAGTTGTTTAAATACTAAACTAGTAACCTAGGTTTACAGAAAATGAGTAAACTACGACAGATAGTGCAGAAATCTACTTCCGGGGCCCACTTGGTGTGTGATGGGGCTGAGAATTGAGCTTTACACGTGCCTAGGCTGTTTCTGGAGTTAAACGCCATGTTGTAGCCAGTTTTGGGCGTTTAACTCCAACTTGTAACCTGTTTCTGGCGTTTAACGCCAGAATGTAACATGGAACTGGCGTTGAACGCCAGTTTGCTTCGTCTAAACTTGGGCAAAGTATGGATAATTATATATTGCTGGAAAGTCCTGGATGTCTACTTTCCAACACAATTGAGAGTGCGCCATTTAAAATTCGGTAGCTCCATAAAATCCACTTTGAGTGCAGGGAGGTCAGAATCCAACAGCATCTACAGTCCTTTTTCAGCCTCTGAATCAGATTTTTGCTCAGGTCCATCAATTTCAGCCAGAAATTACCTGAAATCACAGAAAAACACACAAACTCATAGTAAAGTCCAGAAATGTGATTTTTATTTAAAAATTAATAAAAATATACTAAAAATTACTTAAATCATACTAAAAACTATGTAAAAATAATGCCAAAAAGCGTATAAATTATCCGCTCATCACAACACCAAACTTAAATTGTTGCTTGTCCCCAAGAAACTGAAAATCAAATAGGATAAAAAGAAGAGAATATACTATAAATTCTAAAATATCAATGAAACTTAGCTCCAATCAGATGAGCGGGACTAGTAGCTTTTTGCCTCTGAACAGTTTTGGCATCTCACTTTATCCCTTGAAGTTCAGAATGATTGGCATCTATAGGAACTTAGAATTCAGATAGTGTTATTGATTCTCCTAGTTCAATATGTTGATTCTTGAACACAGCTACTTTATGAGTCTTGGCCGTGGCCCTAAGCACTTTGTTTTCCAGTATTCCTACCGGATACATAATTGCCACAGACACATAATTGGGTGAACTTTTTTAGATTGTGACTCAGGTTTGCTAGAGTCTCCAGTTAGAGGTGTCTAGGGTTCTTAAGCACACTCTGTTTTTTCTTTGGACCTCAACTTTAACCGCTCAGTCTTAAGTTTTCACTTGACACCTTCACGCCACAAGCACATGGTTAGGGACAACTTGGTTTAGCCGCTTAGGCCAGGATTTTATTCCTTTAGGCCCTCCTATCCACTGATGCTCAAAACCTTGGATCCTTTTTACCCTTGCCTTTTGGTTTTAAGGACTATTGGCTTTTTCTGCTTGCCTTTTCTTTTTCTTTCTCCCTTTTTTTTCGCCATTTTTCTTTTCTTTTTTTTCGCAAGCTTTTGTATTCACTGCTTTTTCTTGCTTCAAGAATCAATTTTATGATTTTTCAGATTGTCAATAACATTTCTCATTTTCATCATTCTTTCAAGAGCCAACAATTTTAACATTCATAAACAACAAATTTCAAAAGACATATGCACTGTTCAAGCATTCATTCAGGGAACAAAAAGTATTGTCACCACATCAAAATAATTAAACTAATTTGAAGGATGAATTCGAAACCGTGTACTTCTTGTTCTTTTGTAATTAAAACATTTTTCATTTAAGAAAGGTGATGGATTCATAGGACATTCATAACTTTAAGGCATAGACTCTAATCTTTATTTATTATTTAATAAAAATAATATAAAATAGGCATAAGAGCAGACACTTAGTAATAAAAGAAAGGAAATTAAAGACATGAAGATAAATGACTCTAATTCTAATATTCATGTACTCTTAAAATGGATAAAAGGTTATCACAGAGTTAGACTCAACAACCTTTATTTTGGGAGGTAGATGCCTCTTTAGTCTGTGGGGTGCTTGGCCCTTCAAGAGATAGCTTCTGGCGCTTCAGTTCCTTCAGTTCACGCCCTTGCTCTTCTTGTTCCCTAAGCAGTTTGCAGAGCATGCTGTTTTGATTTTGCTGTTCTTCCTTCAGTTGATCCATAGCTTCTTGCAACTTGGTGATAGATGCTTCTAGGCACCCCAGTATTCAAATTAAGGAATTTCCGGGAGGAACTCCTGTGCTCTCCTCTTGATGGGGTCGTCCTACACTTGTCCTTCCATTGACTTTTTGGTGATTGGTTGCTCAACTGAGATATACTCGTCTACTCCCATTTTTACCTCAGCATCTTTACATAGCAGAGAGATTAGACTTGGATAAGCCAATTTGGCATCTTTGGAGTTCTTGTTTGCAATTGTGTAAGGCTCACGAGATATCAGCTGATGAACTTCCACTTCTTTTTCCAACATAATGCAATAAATCATCACTGCTCTTGTGATTGTGACTTTAGAGCGGTTGCTAGTGGGCAGTATAGAACGCCCAATGAAGTCTAGCCAGCCCCCTGGCGACTGGTTTGAGATTTCCTCTCTTGAGTTTATTTGGGATACCCTTTGTGTTAGTTGTCCATTTGGCTCCAGAGAGGCATATGTCTTCTAGAATTTTGTCCAAGCTCTTGTTTGGTCTCATCATTCTCCTATTAAAGGAGTCTGGATCATCTTACAGTTGAGGCAGCGTGAAGATCTCCCTTATTTTGTCAGGGTGGGTGTGAACAATCTTCCCTCTGACCAGAGTTTGATAGTCATAGAATACGGTTCCAGCTATTCTCTGCCTATCTGTCTGCCACAGATTAGAGTAAAATTCCTGAACCATGTTTCTTCCCACCTTTGTCTCAGGATTAGCTAGGATTTCCCAGTTCGTTTCGAATTTGCTCTTGGATCTCCAGATATTCGTCTTCTTTCAGATTGAATTTAACTTCTGGGATCACTGACCTTAGACCCATTATTTTGTAGTAATGATCTGAATGTTCTTTGGTTAAGAACTTCCCTTGATTCCAAAGTGGTTTTGGAATATTCTCTTTCTTGCCTTTTGAGGTGGTTTGTTTTCCCTTAGGAGCCATGATCTTGGTGGGTATGAGCTTAGTGATCACGGATAAACACACCAAACTTAGAGGTTTGCTTGTCCTCAAGCAAAAGAAAGGAAAGGAGAGGGATAGAGGGAGAGCCAAGTTCGAATTGTGGAGGAGAGGGGGGAGGCCGAACGAGGATTTAAAGGGAAGGGGGGTGGGTTTTCGAAAATTTTTGAAAAAGATATAATAGAAAATGTGATTTGGAAAAGATAAGTATGATTGGAAAAGATGTAATTTAAAATTGAAAAGATATGAAAGATATTTGAAAAAGGTAGATTTATTTTTTAAAAATATTGTGAAGATTTGAAAAAGATATTGATGAGTTTGAAAAAAAAATTGAAAAAGATAGATTTGTTTTGAAAAAGATTTGAGAAGAGGTTGAAGAAGAATTGAGAAAGATTGAATTTTAGAATTAAGATATTTTTAAAATTTTTGGAAAAAAAGTTTGAAATTGGGAACATGTTTATGCAAGAAAAATGGATGGAAATATGAAATTTTGAAAAAATCAAGTTGGGAACAAAAACTTCCTCCCCTTCATAATCCTGGCGTTAAACGCCCAACTGCTGCTTGTTTTGGGCGTTTAACGCCCATCTGTAGCCTCTTTTGGGCGTTTAACGCCCAGCTGTTGCTTCTGGCTGGCGTTAAACGCCAGAAATCTTTCGTCACTGGGCATTTTTCTGAACATCCAAGATGCTGCAGGTATGGCGTTAAACACCCAGAATGGTACCCATTCTGGCGTTTAATGCCCAGAAAGGTATCATTACTGGCGTTAAACGCCCAGTAGATGCTTCTTTTGGGCGTTTAACGCCCAATTGTGCCTCTTACTGGCGTTTTCTTGCCAGTGATCTTCTTTTCCCTGTTTTGTACTCTGAATCCTTCTGTAACCCTGTGAACTTGTGCAATTGATACTTTACCTTGAAGATTATTTATATTAAACTCGTATAATTATTATTTAAATAAAAATAGGTTTTGCTAATGGCTGGGTTGCCTCCCAGCAAGCGCTTCTTTATTGTCTTTAGCTGGACCTTGCTGAGCTTTTAATCTAGCCTCAGCCTTGAGCACTCTTGCTCAACATTTCCTTCAAGATAATGCTTGATTCTCTGTCCATTAACAATGAACTTCTTATTAGAATCAATGTCTTGAAGCTCCACATAGCCATATGGTGACACACTTGTAATCACATATGGTCCCCTCCATCGGGATTTCAGTTTCCCGGGGAATAGCCTGAGCCTATAGTTAAACAACAGAACCTTCTGTCCTAGTTCAAATACTCTAGATGATAGCTTTCTATCATGCCACCTTTTTGCTTTCTCCTTTTAAAGCTTGGCATTTTGGAAAGCAGTGAGTCTGAATTCCTCTAGCTCCTTCAGCTGGAGCAATCTTTTTTCTCCAACTAATTTGGCATCAAAGTTTAGGAATCTGGTTGCCCAGTAAGCCTTATGCTCCAGTTCCACGGGCAAATGACAGGCCTTACCATACACAAGCTGGTGTGGAGAGGTCCCTATAGGAGTCTTGAATGCTGTTCTGTAAGCCCACAGAGCATCATCTAAGCTTCTCGCCCAATCCTTTCTACGGTTACTTACAGTCCGTTCTAAGATTCTTTTTAGTTCTCTATTAGAGACTTCAGCTTGCCCATTTGTCTGTGGATGATATGGAGTTGCCACCTTGTGGCTAATCCCATACCGGACCATAGCTAAGTAAAGCTGTTTATTGCAGAAGTGAGTGCCCCCATCACTGATTAGTACTCTAGGGACACCAAACCTGCTGAAGATATGTTTCTGGAGGAACTTCAGCACTGTCTTAGTATCATTAGTGGGTGTGGCAACGGCCTCTACCCATTTGGATACGTAGTCGACTGCCACCAGAATATAAGTATTTGAGTATGATGGTGGGAAAGGCCCCATGAAGTCAATACCCCATACATCAAACAACTCAATCTCCAAGATTTCTTGTTGAGGCATGGCGTAACCATGAGGCAGATTACCAGCTCTCTGGCAACTGTCACAGTTACGTACAAACTCTCACGAGTCCTTATAGAGGGTCGGCCAGTAGAAGCCACATTGGAGGACCTTGGTGGCTGTTCGCTCACCTCCAAAATGGCCTCCATATTGTGACCCATGGCAATGCCATAAGAGCTTCTGTGCTTCTTCTCTAGGCACACACCGATGGATTATTCCGTCTGCACATCTCTTAAAGAGATAGGGTTCATCCCACAAGTAGTACTTTGCATCAGTAATTAATTTTTTCTTTTGTTGCCTGCTGTATTCCTTGGGTATGAATCTTGTAGCTTTGATAGTACTACTTGGTGCACGAATTTGTGATTCACACTTTTCACAACTCGTACCACTAACCAACAAGTGCACTGGGTCGTCCAAGTAATACCTTACGTGAGTAAAGGTCGATCCCACGGAGATTGTTGGTTTGAAGCAAGCTATGGTTATTTTATAATTCTTAGTCAGGAAATTAGTGATAAAAATGATTGGGTTTATGAAGATTAAATAGCATAAATTAAATAGTACTTGTTATGCAGCAATGGAGAACAGATTGAGGTTTTGGAGATGCTCTGTCTTCTGAATCTCTGCTTTCCTACTGTCTTCTTCTTCACGCACACAGGTCTCCTTCCATGGCAAGCTGTATGTTGGTGGATCACCATTGTCAATGGCTACCATCCGTCCTCTCAGTGAAAATGGTCCAAATGCACTGTCACCGCACGGCTAATCATCTGTCGGTTCTCACTCATGTTGGAATAGGATCCATTGATCCTTTTGTGTTTGTCACTACGCCCAGCACTTGTGAGTTTGAAGCTCATCACAGTCATCCCATCCCAGATCCTACTCGGAATACCACTGACAAGGTTTAGACTTTTCGGATCTCAGGAATGGCCGCCAATAATCCTAGCCTATACCACGAAGACTCTGATCATAAACCAAGAGGCTAAGAGATACACACTCAATCTAAGGTAGATTAGAAGTGGTTGTCAGGCATGCGTTCATAGGTTGAGAATGATGATGAGTGTCACGGATCATCACATTCATCACGATTAAGTATAAGTGAGTATTTTAGAATAGAAACAAGCGTGATTGAATAGAAAACAGAAGTAATTGCATTAATTCATCGAGACACAGCAGAGCTCCTCACCCCCAACCATGGGGTTTAGAGACTCATGCCGTCAGAAATACAATATGAAATGTGTAAAATGTCATGAGGTACAAAATAAATCTCTAAAAGTTGTTTAAATACTAAACTAGTAACCTAAGTTTACAAAAAATGAGTAAACTATGATAGATAGTGCAGAATTCCACTTCCGGGGCCCACTTGGTGTGTGCTAGGGCTGAGACTTGAGCTTTACACGTGCCTAGGCTGTTTCTGGAGTTAAACGCCAGGCTGTAACCTGTTTTGGGCGTTTAACTCCAACTTGTAACCTGTTTCTGGCGTTTAACGCTAGAATGGAACATGGAACTGGCGTTAAACGCCAGTTTACGTCGTTTATCCTTAAGAAAAGCATGAACTATTATGTATTGCTGGAAAGCCCTGGATTTCTTCTTTCTAACGCAATTGAGAGCGTGCCAATTGGTCTTCTGTAGCTCTAGAAAATCTATTTCGAGTGTAGAAAGGTCAGAATCCAACAGCATCCGCAGTCCTTTTTCAGCCTCTGAATCAAATTTTTGCTCAGGTCCCTCAATTTCAGCCAGAAAATACCTGAAATCACAGAAAAATACACAAACTCATAGTAAAGTCCAGAAATATGAATTTTGAATAAAAACTAATAAAAATATACTAAAAAGTAATTAAAACATGCTGAAAACTACTTAAAAACAATGCCAAAAAGCGTATAAATTATCCGCTCATCACAACACCAAACTTAAATTGTTGCTTGTCCCCAAGCAACTAAAAATCAATTAGGATAAAAAGAAGAGAATATACTATAAATTCCAACGTATCAATGTGATGACATGTCACCATGTCATGTTTTTCTATGCTTTTTCATACAAGAAATTGATGATTTGTGCTTAAATATTGAATGATTTTGTACTTAATTGGTATATTTCCTTGATCTTTTAATTTTATAAATCTTCTAGGAAATAAGAAGAAAAAGAAGCAAAGAAGCACAAAATAAGCTAAAAAGGAGAAAAAAAGAGCTTTGGGACACACTTTGAAGTTAGAGCACACTTTGGAGCCTTAGGCCACGCTTTTAAAAGCGTGGCCCATGACCAAACCAAGGGAAGAAAAGCGTGTCTCACAACAAGGAGCAAAGGCACAAAGCTCTTGCCAAGAGCCTAAAAGCTCTTGCCAAGAGCTTTACTTCAAAAGCAAGGCAAAACTCAAAGCAAAGCTGTTGCCCAAAGCTCTTGCCAAGAGCTTTTTCGGGCTTGCCTCAAGAAAAATGAGCATTGGAAGCAAATTTTCTCTAAGTTAAAATCTGGGCGCTCACAGCATGACCATGCCTCCTTCAAAGGGCTATAACTTGAGCTACAGATATCCGATTGATGTGCTTCCAGTTGCATTGGAAAGCTAACATTTAGAGCTTTCTAAAGATATATGGCAATCAATATTTGGCATAGAATTGAGGCACGAGTGAAAGGCATCTTTAAGGGCCAAAAACAAGCAAAAATGAATCAAAGTGCTTCCACCAGGATTCGAAGAGGGATACCAAGGGAAGACACTAGGCGCTACTCTTGTGCCAAGGAAAATGGCCAGCAAGTGCTTCACCCAAGACTTGAACCATGGACCTCAAGGACAAGTAAAGCTCTTGCCAAGAGCTTTTAAGCTCTTGCAAAGAGCTTTGTTCTCTTGTCACAAGGAAGGAACGTGCGCACACTTTGGCAAGGAAGGGAACCAAAGCTCTTGGCCAAAGCTCTTGCCAAGAGCCGAGCTTTGCCCTGGGAGTGTGACCCATGGGCTGAAAATTCAACCAAAAATCCAATTTAATTCAATTCTTCACCAAATTAAAGAACCAACATCCGGATCCACTACTCTTCAAATAAAAAGCAAGCAAGGCCCATTAACTCAAAGGCACAAGAAAAACTTAGCTTAGGAATTTATTTTTAATTGTAATTTGTTTAGAATTTCATTTTTCATTTTCATTTTCATTTTGTGAAAAGCCTATAAAAAGGCATCTGCTTCATTTCTTTGGAGAGCTCCATTGAGAAGGCTTGCTCCAATAGGGAGTTTTCCACTCTTTAGTTTTCATTTTGCTTTCTCTCTTAGTTTTCTTTTCTGTTTTGAAATTTTGGATTGAGATTGGAAGGAATTCTGTTTTCATTCTTCAACTGCAACTTCTCTTGTTATTTCTCTGCATAATTCAAGAAATTGTGATTTGAACCAAAGCTTTCATTTACTGCTTCCATTTGGCTTTATTCTTCAATTTATTTGCTGTTGGATCAAGGAAGGAATTGAGATATAGACTTGTTTTCTAGTCTCTTTGATTTCCTAAGATCTTCAATTTCATTTTGCAATTAAGCTGAATTTCATCTCTGTTTAGCTTTCTCAAGCAATTTTGCTTTGCTATTTTTTTTACTGTTTCATTGAAATTGTTGAGTGCTCTTTGAGATTTCAAAATTGATTTAAGTCTTCTTGCTGATTTCCTTTTCTGCTACAATTTCCTTCTCTGCAATTTTTACTTTCTGCTCATATTGCTCCCAATTTACTTTCCTGCATGTGTGTTCCTCTGCACTTTACATTTGAGCCACTGTGATCTTAATTTACTTTTCATGCAATTTTAATTTCCTTGCGATTGTTCTAAGCTTTCATCTACTGCTTTCATTTAATTTCGCTGCTCCCACTCCCCTTTACATTTGATGCAATTTACATTTCTTGTCATTTAAGTTTCTACAATTTACATTGCTTGCTCTTTAAGTTTCAGTTCCATTTACTTTCTACAATTTAAATTTTCTTGTCATTTACTTTCTGCTGCATCAATTTCACCCAATCACTCAATGTTAGCTTGACTAAACTAATCAACCACTAAAGTTGCTTGATCCATCAATCCCTGTGGGATCGACCTCTCTCTTGTGAGTTATTACTACTTGATGCGACCCGGTACACTTGCCGGTTAGATTTGTGTGTTTGGAATTCGATTTTCCACAAAAACACCATCAAGTTTTTGGCGTCGTTGCCGGGGATTGATTTAGATCAACAATGATTAAGTGGGTAAGAAGTCTAGATCAAGCATTTTCTTTATTTTTGTTTTCTGTTTTAAATTGAAACCAAGGTGTTTGAGTTTTTGCCTCACTAAGAAATTCTCATCTCTGATATGAGTATTAAATTTTCCTTGGTGTTGTGTTTTCCAAATTTTAAATGGAGTTCAACTCATCTTATGATCAAACAAATTTCATGGGATATTTCTGGTGCGCAGAAATTGTGATTACACTTTGATTATGTAAAATTCATCGCTCTTTCTTTCCCTGGTAATGGCGCCAAAAATATGATGCCAATACCATGGTTCACAACTTCGCACAACTAACCAGCAAGTGCGCTGGGTCGTCCAAGTAATACCTTACGTGAGTAAGGGTCGAATCCCACGGAGATTGTTGGTATGAAGCAAGCTATGGTCACCTTGTAAATCTCAGTCAGGCGGATACAAGATAGTAATGGAGTTTTCGAAAATAATTAATAAAATAGGGATAGAAATACTTCTGTAAATCATTGGTGAGAATTTCAGATAAGTGAATAGAGATGCTTTCGTTCCTCTAAACCTCTGCTTTCCTGCTATCTTCATCCAATCAGTCTTACACCTTTCCATGGCTGGCTTTATGTGATGCATCACCATTGTCAATGGTTACTTTCGGTCGTCTCTCGGGAAAATGATCCAAATGCCCTATCACGGCACGGCTAATCGTCTGGAGGCATCACCCTTGTCAATGGTTACATCCTATCCTCTCAATGAAAATGTTCAACGTACCCTGTCATGGTACGACTATTCATCTGTCGGTTCTCGATCATGCTGGAATAGGATTTACTATCCTTTTGCGTCTGTCACTACGCCCAGCAATCGCGAGTTTGAAGCTTGTCACAGTCATTCAATCATTGAATCCTACTCGGAATACCACAGACAAGGTTTAGACTTTCCGGATTCTCTTGAATGCCGCCATCATTCTAGCTTACACCACGAAGATTCTGATTAAGAGATCTAAGAGATACTCATTCAGTCGAAGGTAGAACGGAAGTGGTTGTCAGGCACGCGTTCATAGGGAATGATGATGATTGTCACATTCATCACATTCAGATTGAAGTGCGAATGAATATCTTGGAAGCGAAACAAGATGAATTGAATAGAAAACAGTAGTACTTTGCATTAATCTTTGAGGAACAGCAGAGCTCCACACCTTAATCTATGGAGTGCAGAAACTCTACCGTTGAAAATACATAAGTGATAATGGAGTTCATTGGTAACGGCCCCAGAGGGGAACCGGAGTAACCAAGACTGATCACAGGATCAAAATACAATCCAGGATGTCTAATACAATAGTAAAAAGTCCTATTTATAATAAACTAGGTACTAGGGTTTACAGAAGTAAGTAATTGATGTATAAATCCACTTCCGGGGCCCACTTAGTGTGTGCTTGGGCTGAGCTTGAGTGTTACACGTGTAGAGGTCATTCCTGGAGTTGAACGCCAGCTTTTGTGCCAGTTTGGGCGTTGAACTCCACTTTGCAGCTTGTTTCTGGCGCTGGACGCCAGAATTGGGCAGAGAGCTGGCGTTGAACGCCAGTTTGCGTCATCTAAACCTGGGCAAAGTATGGACTATTATACATTTCTGGAAAGCCCTTGATGTCTACTTTCCAACGCAATTAGAAGCGTGCCATGTCGAGTTCTGTAGCTCCACAAAATCCACTTTGAGTGCAGGGAGGTCAGAATCCAACAGCATCAGCAGTCCTTCTTTAACCTGTGATTCTGATTTTTGCTCAAGTCCCTCAATTTCAGCCAGAAAATACCTGAAATCACAAAAAAACACACAAACTCATAGTAAAGTCCAGAAATGTGAATTTAACATAAAAACTAATGAAAACATCCCTAAAAGTAACTAGATCCTACTAAAAACATACTAAAAACAATGTCAAAAATCGTATAAATTATCCGCTCATCACAACACCAAACTTAAATTGTTGCTTGTCCCCAAGCAACTGAAAATCAAATAGGATAAAAAGAAGAGAATATACTATAAAGTCGAAACTATCAATGAAACATAGCTTCAATCATATGAGCGGGACTTATAGCTTTTTGCCTCTTGAATAGTTTTGGCATCTCACTTTATCCATGGAGGTTCAGAATGATTGGCATCTATAGGAACTCAGAGTTCAGATAGTGTTATTGATTCTCCTAGTTCAGTATGATGATTCTTGAACACAGCTATTTTATGAGTCTTGGCTGTGGCTCTAAGCACTTTGTTTTCCAGTATTACCACCAGATACATAAATGCCACAGACACATAATTGGTTGAACCTTTTCAGATTGTGACTCGTCTTTGCTAAAGTCCCCAATTAGAGGTGTCCAGGGTTCTTAAGCACACTCTTCTTTTGCTTTGGACCTTGACTTAACCGCTCAGTCTCATGTTTTTACTTGACACCTTCACGCTACAAGCACATGGTTAGGGACAGCTTGGTTTAGCCGCTTAGGCCAGGATTTTATTCCTTTAGGCCCTCCTATCCACTGATGCTCAAAGCCTTGGGATCCTTTTTATTTGCCCTTGCCTTTTGGTTTTAAGGGTTATTGGCTTTTTGCTCTTGCCTCTTGGTTTTAAGAGCTTTTGGCTTTTTCTGCTTGCTTTTTCTTTTTCTTTATTTTTTTTCGCCTATTTTATTATTTTTTTCTGCAAGCTTTGTTCTTTGCTGCTTTTTCTTGCTTCAAGAATCATTTTTATGATTTTTCAGATTATCAAATAACATGTCTCCTAGTCTTCATTCTTTCAAGAGGCAACATATTTAACATTCTTAAACAACAACTTCAAAAGACATATGCACTGTTCAAGCATACATTCAGAAAACAAGAAGCATTGTCACCACATCAATATAATTAAACTAAGTTCAAGGATAAATTCGAAACTCATGTACTTCTTGTTCTTTTAAATTAAAACATTTTTCATTTAAGAGAGGTGATGGATTCATAGGACATTCATAACTTTAAGACATAGTTACTAACTACTAATGATCATGTAATGAAGACACAAACATAGATAAGCACTTAACATAGAAAACGAAAAATAGAGAATGTAAGAACAAGGAATGAGTCCACCTTAGTGATGGTGGCGTTTTCTTCTGGAGGAACCAATGATGTCCTTGAGCTCTTCTATGTCTCTTCCTTGTCTTTGTTGCTCCTCCCTCACTTCTTTTTGATCTTCTCTTATTTCATGAAGGATGATGGAGTGCTCTTGATGTTCCACCCTTAGTTGTCCCATATTGGAACTCAATTCTCCTAGGGAGGTGTTGATTTGCTCCCAATAGTTTTGTGGAGGAAAGTGCATCCCTTGAGGTATCTCAGGGATTTCTTGATGGTGAGCTTCTTCATGTGCCTGTTGAGATCCATGAATGTGCTCTCTTGTTTGCTCCATCCTTTTCTTAGTGATGGGCTTGTGAGATGAATCTTTCCATCTCTCATGGCTCAGAGGTGGGAGCAATTATCTTCTCTTTCCTCTTCCTTGAGGTTTCTCTGGCCTCAGGTGCCATTAATGGTTATGGAAAAACAAAAAAAAGCTCTGCTTTTACCACACCAAACTTAGAATGTTGCTCGCCCTCGAGCAAAAGAAGAAAGAATAGAAGAAGAAGAAGAAGAAGATATGGAGGAGAGGGGGGTGTGTGTATTCGGCCATATGGGTGGGATTGGGTGGGGAAGAGATATTGAATTTTGAAGGTAAGTGGGTGTATAGATGTGAGTGGTAAATGGAAACAGAAGGGATGACCATGAATGGATAGAGAGATGGTGAGGTAGGTGGGGATCCTGTGGGGTCCACAGATCCTGAGGTGATCCTGTGGGGTCCACAGATCCTGAGGTATTCAAGGATTTACAACCTTGCACCAAATTAGGCATGTAAAATGCCCTTGCACACAACTCTGGGCGTTCAGCGCCAGGTTGGTGCCCATTTTGGGCGTTAAACGCCCATTTGTTGCCCATTTCTGGCGTTGAATGCCAGAACCATGCTTGTTCTGGGCGTTCAGTGCCAGCTCCTCTCCAGGGTGCAATTCTGGCGTTCAGCGCCCGGATGATGCCCATTTTGGGCGTTCAGTGCCCAGATACTGCCCATTTTGGGCGTTCAGTGCCTGAACCATGCTCTGTTCTGGCGTTGAACGCCAGGCAGATGCTTCCTCCAGGGAGTGACTTTTCTTCTGCTGTTTTTGATTCTGTTTTCAATTTTTATATTTATTTTGTGACTCCACATGATCATGAACCTATAAAGACATATAACTAAGAAAAATATTGTTAGATAAATAAAAATTGGGTTGCCTCCCAATAAGCGCTTCTTTAATGTCAATAGCTTGACAGTGGGCTCTCATGGAGCCTCACAGATGTTCAGAGCATTGTTGAAACTCTCCAACACCAAACTTAGAGTTTGGATATGGGAGTTCAACACCAAACTTAGAGTTTGGTTGTGGCCTCCCAACACCAAACTTAGAGTTTGACTGTGAGAGCTTTGTTTGACTCTCCTTTGAGAGAAGCTTTTTCTGCTTCCTCTCCATGGATGCAGAGAGAGATCCTTGAGTTGTAAACACAAGGTTGTCCTTATTTAATTGAAGGATCAATTCTCCTCTGTCCACATCAATCACAGCTCTTGCTGTGGCCAGGAAAGGTCTTCCCAGGATGATGGATTCATCCTCTTCCTTTCCAGTATCCAGGACTATGAAATCAGCAGGGATGTAAAGGCCTTCAACCTTTACTAACACGTCCTCTACTTGTCCATAAGCCTGTTTTCTTGAATTGTCTGCCATCTCTAATAAGATTTTAGCAGCTTGCACCCTATAGATTCCCAGTTTCTCTATTACAGAGAGGGGCATGAGGTTTATCCCTGAACCAAGGTCACACAGAGCCTTAAAGATCATGGTGCCTATGGTACAAGGTATTATGAACTTTCCAGGATCCTGTCTCTTCTGAGGCAATGTCAGTTGATCCAGATCACTTAGTTCATTGGTGAACAAGGGACGTTCATCTTCCCAAGTTTCAATACCAAATAATTTGGCATTCAGCTTCATGATTACACCAAGAAACTTGGCAGTTTGCTCTTCAGTGACATCCTCATTCTCTTCAGAAGAGGAATACTCATCAGAGCTCATGAATGGCATAAGGAGGTTCAATGGAATCTCTATGGTCTCTAGATGAGCCTCAGAGTCCTTTGGTTCCTCAGAGGGAAGCTCCTTATTGACCACTGGACGTCCCAGGAGGACTTCCTCCTTGGGATTCACGTCCTCTCCTTCCCTTACAGGTTCGGCCATGGTGCTTATGTCAATGGCCTTGCACTCTCCTTTTGGATTCTCTTCTGTATTGCTTGGGAGTGTACTAGGAGGGATTTCAGTGATCCTTTTACTCAGCTGGCCCACTAGTGCTTCCAAATTTCTAATAGAAGACCTTGTTTCATTCATGAAACTTACAGTGGCCTTAGATAGATCAGAGACTAAGTTTGCTAAATTAGTAGTATTTTGTTCAGAGTTCTCTGTCTATTGCTGAGTGGATGATGGAAAAGGTTTATTATTGTTAAACCTGTTTCTTCCACCATTATTAAAGCCTTGTTGAGGCCATTGATCCTTCCATGAGAGATTTGGATGATTTCTCCATGATGGGTTATAGGTGTTTCCATAAGGTTCACCTAAGTAATTCACCTCTGCTATTGCATGGTTTTCAGGATCATAAGCTTCTTCTGCATAAGAAGCCTCTTGAGTACTGTTGGATGCAGCTTGCATTCTATTCAGACTCTGGGAAATCATATTGACTTGTTGAGTCAATATTTTGTTCTGAGCCAATATAGCATTCAGAGTATCAATTTCAAGAACTCCTTTCTTCATAGGCGTCCCATTACTCACAGGATTCCTCTCAGAAGTGTACATAAACTGGTTATTAGCAACCATGTCAATGAGTTCTTGAGCTTCTGCAGGTGTTTTCTTTAGGTGAATGGATCCACCTGTAGAAGTATCCAATGACATCTTTGATAGCTCAGATAAACCATCATAGAATATATCCAGGATGGTCCATTCTGAAAGCATGTCAGAAGGACACTTTTTGGTCAACTGTTTGTATCTTTCCCAAGCTTCATAGAGGGATTCACCATCTTTTTGTTTGAAGGTTTGAACATCCACTCTAAGCTTGCTCAGCTTTTGAGGAGGAAAGAACTTGGCTAAGAAAGCCGTGACCAGCTTATCCCAAGAGTTCAGGCTATCTATGGGTTGAGAGTCCAACCACACTCTAGCTCTGTCTCTTACAGCAAAAGGGAAAAGCATGAGCCTGTAGACTTCAGGATCTACTCCATTAGTCTTAACAGTATCACAGATCTGCAAGAATTCAGTTAATAACTGAAAAGGATCTTCAGATGGAAGTCCATGAAACTTGCAATTCTGCTGCATCAGAGAAACTAGCTGAGGTTTCAGCTCAAAATTGTTTGCTCCAATGGTAGGAATGGAGATGCTTCTTCCATGTAAATTGGAATTAGGTGCAGTAAAGTCACCAAGCATTCTCCTTGCATTATTGTTGTTGGGTTCGGCTGCCATCTCCTTTACTTGTTCGAAATTTTCAATAAGGTTGTCTCTAGATTGTTGTAATTTAGCTTCTCTTAGTTTTCTCTTCAGAGTCCTTTCAGGTTCTGGATCAGCTTCAACAAGAATGCCTTTTTCTCTGTCCCTGCTCATAAGAAAGAGAAGAGAAAAAGAAAAGAAGATTAAATCCTCTATGTCACATTAAAGAGGTTCCTTATTGTTAGTAGAAGAAAAGAAGAGAAAAATCTGAACTCAGAAAGAGAGAGAGAGAGGGTTCGGATTTTTGGTGGGTGAGGGAGAGATGTTAGTAGATGAATAAATAAATAGAATAAGATGAGAGAGGGAAAATTTCGAAAATAATTTTTGAAAAAGAGTTAGTGATTTTTGAAAATAGTTTTTGAAAAAGGTTAGTAATTTTCGAAAATAAAAATCAAAAATTAAAATAAGTTGTTAATTAAAAAGAGATTTTGAAAAAGGGGGAAGATATTTTTCGAAAATGAGAGAGAGAGAGTTAGTTAGGTGGTTTTGAAAAAGATAAGAAACAAACAAAAAGTTAGTTAGTTAGTTGAAACAAATTTTGAAAAGACAAGAAGTTAGGAAGTTAGAGAAGATATTTTGAAATCAATTTTTTGAAAAAAAAATAAGATAGGAAGATATTTTTGAAAAGATATGATTGAAATTAGTTTTGAAAAAGATTTGATTTTTAAAATCACAATTAATGACTTGATTCACAAGAAATCACAAGATATGATTCTAGAACTTAAAGTTTGAAACTTTCTTAACAAGTAAGTAGCAAACTTGAAATTTTTGAATCAAAACCTTAATTGGTGATGTTATTTTCGAAAATTTGACATAAAAATAAGAAAAATATTTTTGAAAAATGTTTTTAGAATTTTCGAAAATAACTAAGAAAATTGAAAAAGATTTGATTTTTGAAAAAGATTTTGAAAAAGATAAGATTTTTAAATTGAAAATTTGATTTGACTCATAAAAATAACTAGATTTTAAAATTTTTTGAAAAAGTCAAATCTAATTTTCGAATTTATGAGAGAGAAAAAGGGAAAGATATTTTTTTTTTAATTTTTTTGAATTTTTATGATGAGAGAGAAAAAAAAGAAAAATGATGCAATGCATGAGAATTTTAGATCAAAACATCTGATGCATGCAAGAATGCTATGAATGTCAAGATGAAAACCAAGAACACTATGAAGATCATGATGAACACCAAGAGCATATTTTTGAAAAATTTTAATGCAAAGAAAACATGCAAGACACCAAACTTAGAATTCTTTAATGCTTAGACATAAAGAATTCAGGAATGCATATAAAAAACAGGAAAGGACACAAAACAAGAAAACATCAAGATCAAACAAGAAGACTTACCAAGAACAACTTGAAGATCATGAAGAACACCATGAATGCATGTTTCGAAAAAAAAAATGCAAGATGAGTATGCAATTGACACCAAACTTATAACATGACTCAAGACTCAAATAAGAAACACAAAATATTTTTGATTTTTTATGATTTTATAATTTTTTTGTATTTTCTTTTAATTTTAATTTTTTTTTCGAAAATCATTTTGAAAAAGAAAAATAAGGATTCCAAAATTTTTAATATGAATTCCAGGAATCTTATGCTCTTTAGTCTAAAGCTCCAATCAAAGGGTCAGGCATGGCTTAATAGCCAGCCAAGCTTTAGTATGTAACTCAGACATGACACGCCTAACATGCCCTACAGTCGTGGCTTTACAGCCAACCAGGCTTCAACATGCTTTATGAAACACTAGAATTCATTCTTAAAAATTCTGAAGAAAAATATATTTTTGAAAACATTTTTAATTTTTTTATTTTATTTTTTTTTTCGAAAACAAAGGAGAAATTTTTGAAAAAGTTTTGAAAAATTTTTGAAAAGAAAAAAAAATAAAATTACCTAATCTGAGCAACAAGATGAACCGTCAGTTGTCCAAACTTGAACAATCCCCGGCAACGGCACCAAAAACTTAGTGCGCAGAAATTGTGATTACACTTTGATTATGTAAAATTCATCGCTCTTTCTTTCCCTGGTAATGGCGCCAAAAACATGATGCCAATACCATGGTTCACAACTTCGCACAACTAACCAGCAAGTGCACTGGGTCGTCCAAGTAATACCTTAAGTGAGTAAGGGTCGAATCCCACGGAGATTGTTGGTATGAAGCAAGCTATGGTCACCTTGTAAATCTCAGTCAGGCGGATATAAGATAGTAATGGAGTTTTCGAAAATAATTAATAAAATAGGGATAGAAATACTTATGTAAATCATTGGTGAGAATTTCAGATAAGTGAATAGAGATGCTTTCGTTCCTCTGAACCTCTGCTTTCCTGCTATCTTCATCCAATCAGTCTTACTCCTTTCCATGGCTGGCTTTATGTGATGCATCACCATTGTCAATGGCTACTTTCGGTCTTCTCTCGGGAAAATGATCCAAATGCCCTGTCACGGCACGGCTAATCGTCTGGAGGCATCACCCTTGTCAATGGTTACATCCTATCCTCTCAGTGAAAATGTTCAACGCACCCTGTCACGGTACGGCTATTCATCTGTAGGTTCTCGATCATGCTGGAATAGGATTTACTATCCTTTTGCGTCTGTCACTACGCCCAGCAATCGCGAGTTTGAAGCTCGTCACAGTCATTCAATCATTGAATCCTACTCGGAATACCACAGACAAGGTTTAGACTTTCCGGATTCTCTTGAATGCCGCCATCATTCTAGCTTACACCACGAAGATTCTGATTAAGAGATCTAAGAGATACTCATTCAGTCGAAGGTAGAACGGAAGTGGTTGTCAGGCACGCGTTCATAGGGAATGATGATGATTGTCACATTCATCACATTCAGATTGAAGTGCGAATGAATATCTTGGAAGCGAAACAAGATGAATTGAATAGAAAACAGTAGTACTTTGCATTAATCTTTGAGGAACAGCAGAGCTCCACACCTTAATCTATGGAGTGCAGAAACTCTACCGTTGAAAATACATAAGTGATAATGGAGTTCATTGGTAACGGCCCCAGAGGGGAACCGGAGTAACCAAGACTGATCACAGGATCAAAATACAATCCAGGATGTCTAATACAATAGTAAAAAGTCCTATTTATAATAAACTAGGTACTAGGGTTTACAGAAGTAAGTAATTGATGTATAAATCCACTTCCGGGGCCCACTTAGTGTGTGCTTGGGCTGAGCTTGAGTGTTACACGTGTAGAGGTCATTCCTGGAGTTGAACGCCAGCTTTTGTGCCAGTTTGGGCGTTGAACTCCACTTTGCAGCTTGTTTCTGGCGCTAGACGCCATAATTGGGCAGAGAGCTGGCGTTGAACGCCAGTTTGCGTCGTCTAAACTAGGGCAAAGTATGGACTATTATACATTTCTGGAAAGCCCTGGTTGTCTACTTTCCAACGCAATTGGAATCGCGCCATTTTGAGTTCTGTAGCTCTAGAAAATCCACTTTGAGTGCACGGAGGTCAGAATCCAACAGCATCAGCAGTCCTTCTTTAACCTCTGATTCTGATTTTTGCTCAAGTCCCTCAATTTCAGCCAGAAAATACCTGAAATCACAGAAAAACACACAAACTCATAGTAAAGTCCAGAAATGTGAATTTAACATAAAAACAAATGAAAACATCCCTAAAAGTAACTAGATCCTACTAAAAACATACTAAAAACAATGTCAAAAAGCGTATAAATTATCCGCTCATCAATTACCCACCATCACCAATCCCTAATGGTGGCTGGGAATATCACCAAGAAAATACAAATTCTAACCACTCCAATCCATGGAGATTTGCTTCAGAGACACAAGATGAGCAAGAAAACCATATGGGATATTTCCTTCCACCACAAAATGATGCAAGTCATGATTTTAATGGTGGCTGGGAAGGGAATTCTAATGCTCCAAATGATATTCATCCAAAGATATCATCACTTGACCATGCTTCAACAGAAAGCCCCATTCAAAACTCATCACCCACACAAACTTCCATAAACCATTCAAGGTTCTCAAAGCCTGAGTTCATGCTCAAAAGATATGAGGAGAAGACAACGAAAGTTTGGAAAGAACAAGAAAACTCCCTCAAAAACATAGAAGTGCAACTAACTCAATTGGTGAGTGCAACGAAGAAGGAGGAAAAACAAGAGGATGAGGCTACTGAGTCAAGTGGATTTTTAGTGAAGAAAAAAGAGGTGGTGGAAACATTTGAACCTAAACTTGCAGATTCACAGAAGCCACTTGAGATGACAAGGGAACATGAAAACTCACAACTCTCTCAAACCTCCTTGAAATAAAATGGCTCAACAATTGAATCCATGATTGAAAGATATGAAGAGGAGATGAAGAAATGTTGGGAAGATCAACAAACCTCCTCAATGAAAAAGCTATTAAGTCAAATGTTGAGTGCAAGGGAGGAAGTGGAAGAACAAGAAAGTGAGGAAGTCATTCTAGAAAATTCAGACTCAAGTGAGGCAGAGAAATACATGAAGGAAGAGCTCATAGAACCACCAATTCAAAAGGCTCTAGATGAATATAAAACTCCAATAATCACACAGCAACCAAGTTTTGAATTCAAAGGAGTGAAGACAACTAACAAGAGCACCAATCATGTCCCTGGTCCAGCAAGCAAGGTCAATCAAGCCATGTGCAAAAGGAAGCTTGCTGAGGAAAGGCCAAAACAAGGGACAGAAGCTGAATATTCTCCCCCCTTAAGGTCATTCCTCTTAACAAACTAGAAGAAGAGGAAGAAAGTGAACAACATGTCAACCGTAGGTATAATTTCTCTTCTCTGCTTTGTTTTCTCTCTTTGCTTTGTTTAAATTCAATAAATTGGCATATGGTTACATTCTAAGTTTGGTGTTGCCTTGCAACAAATTGTTTTCAATCTTTTTGGATGATTGCATCAAATCAAAAATGAAAGTGACACACCAAGATTCTAAGTTTGGTGTGCCACTTATTTTCTATGCAATTCATTCAAGCAACACTACTTGTTTGCCTAATCATAATGCCCTTTACAGTGTCATTTTTCTTCTTAGTTGGATAATTTAGCTTCTCTCTCTGCTTTATTCATTTACTTATTTTTAGTGCTTTCTTTTATTAATTGTTTTTGTTAATACATCACCAAGAGATCCTTATTCATGACATATTCTTGGCTTGGTGATTATACTTAACATATAACAGTTTCTTTTGCTTAGTTTTAATTCAAATAAAATGGACATGTGACTGCATTCTAAGTTTGGTGTTGCTATGCAACAAAATTTGCTCCCAATCTTTACTGGATACTTGCATTAATTCCAAGTGAAAGTGTCACACTAAGTTCGGTGTGCCACTTATCTTTTATGCAATGTATTGTGCTCACCTTCTTAAGTTTGCGAATCACAATGTCTCTGTCTCTTGTGTCTTTATTATTATCTTTAATTTTGCTTGCTTAAAACACATGTACTACTAACATTTCACTGTGTAAGACATTCATGATCCATCTTAGCCCCATAGTCGTTGTTCTATTGTTGCTTGAGGATGAGCAAGCATTCTGAGTTTTGGCAAGCAAAAGAGGAAAAATAGAGGAAAAAGGACAACAATAATGAAGATAGACTACAAGGTTGTAGAGTTCCTTTTCCTCTCATTTGTTTTCAGCACTTAAATTGCATGATTGTCTTTATCTTCCCTGTTTACATGTGTGGTATGGATAAGCATAGCCTGCATCTTGATTTGTAACATGTTGCCATGCCATTATGACTATCAACTTGAGTTTTGTGAATTCAAAAGCAGTAAAGTATCATGATCATAAACAAACAAGGATTTAAAGAAGAATTTATCATGTGCATACAAGTATTGGAAGGCTAGTATGGTTAATTGTTGCTCAATTGCATTAGATTTTATTTAATTGAAGTTTTCATCTAGGACATTTTGTGAAATCTTTTGAAATCATGAAAACCTTGAAAAAAAAAAGCAAAAAAAGGGCAAGAAAAGAAAAAGGGAAAGAATGAGAAAGCTGAAGGCTCTGAGTACCAATGGCAATTTATTTGTTAAGTACTTGTGGTGTTTATGTATCAATCCAAATTCTTGAAAACAAAACACTTAGAAGTCAAGGCTAGGCTCAAGTGCAAAAGCACTCCCTCAAAGCTCAAGGTTCTGAGCATCAATGATTAGAGAGTCAAGAAAAGAAAAGAAAAACGAGCTTAAAGAAGTTTTCTAATTCAAATGCTTGTGGTGCTTATGTATCAAGTGGTAATACTTGAAAACAAAGCATTTAGAATCGTAGCTTTGTTATTAACTTATGGGGCAAAGCACCCAAAAGGAGAAGCTAATAAAAAAAATAAAAAAAAAATTCAAAAGCTTGTTTCAAGGAAGAATTATAAGGAAAATATTTCATAAAATGAGCTAGATAGAAGCATCAATCATTTACATTTCTTTTGTGATTGTAGCATGCATAGAAAACTAACTTACCATGAACATTGAGTTGCTATTCTTCTTACCTTGGATTGTCAATCTATATTGCATGATTCTTTTCTTGCTTGGGGACAAGCAAGGTTTAAGTTTGGTGTTGTGATGACATGTCACCAAGTCATGTTTTTCTATGCTTTTTCATACAAGAAATTGATGATTTGTGCTTAAATATTGAATGCTTTTGTACTTAATTGGTATATTTCCTTGATCTTTTAATTTTATAAATCTTGTAGGAAATAAGAAGAAAAAGAAGCAAAGAAGTACAAAATAAGCTAAAAAGGAGAAAAAAAGAGCTTTGGGGCACACTTTGGAGCCTTAGGCCATGCTTTTAAAAGCGTGGCCCATGACCAAACCAAGGGAAGAAAAGCATGTCTCACAACAAGGAGCAAAGGCACAAAGCTCTTGCCAAGAGCCTAAAAGCTCTTGCCAAGAGCTTTACTTCAAAAGCAAGGCAAAACTCAAAGCAAAGCTCTTGCCCAAAGCTCTTGCCAAAAGCTTTTTCGGGCTAGCCTCAAGGAAAATGAGCATTGGAAGCAAATTTTCTCTAAGTTAAATTCTGGGTGCTCACAGCATGACCATGCCTCCTTCAAAGGGCTATAACTTGAGCTACAGATATCCGATTGATGTGCTTCTAGTTGCATTGGAAAGTTGACATTTAGAGCTTTCCAACGATATATGGCAATCCATATTTGGCATAGAATTGAGGCACGAGTGAAAGACATCTTTATGGGCCAAAAACAAGCAAAAATGAATCAAAGTGCTTCCACCAGGATTCGAAGAGGGATACCAAGGGAAGACACTAGGCGCTACTCTTGTGCCAAGGAAAATGGCCAGCAAGTGCTTCACCCAAGACTTGAACCATGGACCTCAAGGACAAGTAAAGCTCTTGCCAAGAGCTTTTAAGCTCTTGCAAAGAGCTTTGTTTTCTCGTCACAAGGAAGGAACGTGCGCACACTTTGGCAAGGAAGGGAACCAAAGCTCTTGGCCAAAGCTCTTGCCAAGAGCCGAGCTTTGCCCTGGGAGTGTGACCCATGGGCTGAAAATTCAACCAAAAATCCAATTTAATTCAATTCTTCACCAAATTAAAGAGCCAACATCCGGATCCACTACTCTTCAAATAAAAAGTAAGCAAGGCCCATTAACTCAAAGGCACAAGAACAAGTTAGCTTAGGAATTTATTTTTAATTGTAATTTGTTTAGAATTTCATTTTTCATTTTCATTTTCATTTTGTGAAAAGCCTATAAAAAGGCATCTGCTTCATTTCTTTGGAGAGCTCCATTGAGAAGGCTAGCTCCAATAGGGAGTTTTGCACTCTTTAGTTTTCATTTTGCTTTCTCTCTTAGTTTTCTTTTCTGTTTTGAAATTTTGGATTGAGATTGGAAGGAATTCTATTTTCATTCTCCATCTACAACTTCTCTTGTTATTTCTCTGCATAATTCAAGAAATTATGATTTGAACCAAAGCTTTCATTTACTGCTTCCATTTGTCTTTATTCTTCAATCTATTTGCTGTTGGATCAAGGAATGAATTGAGATCTAGACTTGTTTTCTAGTCTCTTTGATTTCCTGACATCTTCAATTTCATTTTGCAATTAAGCTGAATTTCGTCTCTGTTTAGCTTTCTCAAGCAATTTTGCATTAGTATTTTTTTTTACTGTTTCATTGAAATTGTTGAGTGCTCTTTGAGATTTCAAAATTGATTTAAGTCTTCTTGCTGATTTCCTTTTCTGTTACAATTTCCTTCTCTGCAATTTTTACTTTCTGCTCATATTGCTCCCAATTTACTTTCCTGCACGTGTGTTCCTCTGCACTTTACATTTGAGCCACTGTGATCTGAATTTACTTTTCATGCAATTTTAATTTCCTTGCAATTGTTCTAAGCTTTGATCTACTGCTTTCATTTAATTTCCCTGCTCCCACTCCCCTTTACATTTGATGCAATTTACATTTCTTGTCATTTAAGTTTCTACAATTTACATTGCTTGCTCTTTAAGTTTCAGTTCCATTTACTTTCTACAATTTAAATTTTCTTGTCTTTAACTTTCTGCTGCATCAATTTCACCCAATCACTCAATGGTAGCTTGACTAAACTAATCACCCACTATAGTTGCTTGATCCATCAATCCTTGTGGGATCGACCTCACTCTTGTGAGTTATTACTACTTGATGCGACCCGGTACACTTGCCGGTTAGATTTGTGTGTTTGGAATTCATTTTTCCACAAAAACACCATCAAGTTTTTGGCTCCGTTGCCGGGGATTGATTTAGATCAACAATGATTAAGTGGGTGAGAAGTCTAGATCAAGCATTTTCTTTATTTTTGTTTTTTGTTTTAAATTGAAACCAAGGTGTTTCAGTTTTTGCCTCACTAAGAAATTCTCATCTCTGATATGAGTATTCAATTTTCCTTGGTGTTGTGTTTTCCAAAATTCAAATGGAGTTTAACTCATCTTATGATCAAACAAATTTCATGGGATATTACCCACCAACACCGATCCCTAATGGTGGCTGGGAATATCACCAAGAAAATACAAATTCTAAGCACTCCAATCCATGGAGATTTGCTTCAGAGACACAAGATGAGCAAGAAAACCATATGGGATGTTTTCTTCCCCCACAAAATGATGCAAGTCATGACTCTAATGGTGGCTGGGAAGGGAATTCTAATGCTCCATATGATATTCATCCAAAGATATCATCACTTGACCATGCTTCAATAGAAAGCCCCTTTCAAAACTCATCACCCACACAAACTTCCATGAACCATTCAAGGTTCTCAAAGCTTGAGTCCATGCTCAAAAGATATGAGGAGAAGACAACGAAAGTTTGGAAAGAACAAGAAAACTCCCTAAAAAACACGGAAGTGCAGCTAGCTCAATTGGTGAGTGCAACGAAGAAGGAGGAAAAACAAGAGGAAGAGGCTACTGAGTCAAGTGGATTTTTAGTGAAGAAAAAAGAGGTGGTCGAAACATTTGAACCTGAACTTGCATATTCACAGAAGCCACTTGAGACGACAAGGGAACATGAAGACTCACAACTCTCTCAAACCTCCTTGAAACAAAACGGCTCAACAATTGAATCCATGATTGAAAGATATGAAGAGGAGATGAAGAAATGTTAGGAAGATCAACAAACCTCCTCAATGAAAAAGCTATTAAGTCAAATGTTGAGTGCAAGGGAGGAAGTGGAAGAACAAGAAAGTGAGGAAGTCATTCCAGAAAATTCACACTCAAGTGAGGCAGAGAAATACATGAAGGAAGAGCCCATGGAACCATCAATTCAAAAGGCCCTAGATGAATACAAAACTCCAATAATCACACAGCAACCAAGTTTTGAATTCAAAGGAGTGAAGACAACTAACAAGAGCACCAATTATGTCCCTGGTCCAGCAAGCAAGGTCAATCAAGCCATGTGCAAAAGGAAGCTTGCTGAGGAAAGGCCAAAACAAGGGACAGTAGCTGAATATTCTCCCCCCTTAAGGTAATTCCTCTTAACAAACTTGAAGAAGAGGAAGAAAGTGAACAACATGCCAACCGTAGGTATAATTTCTCTTCTCTGCTTTGTTTTCTCTCTTTGCTTTGTTTAAATTCAATAAATTGGCATATGGTTACATTCTAAGTTTGGTGTTGCCTTGCAGCAAATTGTTTTCAATCTTTTTGGATGATTGCATCAAATCAAAAATGAAAGTGACACACCAAGATTCTAAGTTTGGTGTGCCACTTATTTTCTATGCAATTCATTCAAGCAACACTACTTGTCTGCCTAATCATAATGCCCTTTACAGTGTCATTTTTCTTCTTAGTTAGATAATTTAGTTTCTCTCTCTACTTTATTCATTTACTTGTTTCTAGTGCTTTCTTTTATTAATTGTTTTTGTTAATACATCACCAAGAGATCCTTATTCATGACATATTCTTGGCTTGGTGATTATACTTAACATATAACAGTTTCTTTTGTTTAGTTTTAATTCAAATAAAATGGACATGTAACTGCATTCTAAGTTTGGTGTTGCTATGCAACAAAATTTGCTCCCAATCTTTACTAGATACTTGCATTAATTCCAAGTGAAAGTGTCACACTAAGTTTGGTGTGCCACTTATCTTTTATGCAATGTATTGTGCTCACCTTCTTAAGTTTGCGAATCACAATGTCTTTGTCTCTTGTGTCTTGATTATTATCTTTAATTTTGCTTGCTTAGAACACATGTACTACTAACATTTCACTGTGTAAGACATTCATTATCCATCTTAGCCCCATAGCCATTGTTCTATTGTTGCTTGAGGATGAGCAAGCATTCTGAGTTTTGGCAAGGAAAAAAGGAAAAATAGAGGAAAAAGGACCACAATAATGAAGATGGACTACAAGGTTGTAGAGTTCCTTTTCCTCTCATTTGTTTTCAGCACTTAAATTGCATGATTGTCTTTATCTTCCTTGTTTACATGTGTGGTATGGATAAGCATAGCCTGCATCTTGATTTGTAACATGTTGCCATGCCATTATGACTATCAACTTGAGTTTTGGGAATTCAAAAGCAGTAAAGTATCATGATCATAAACAAACAAGAAATTAAAGAAGAATTTAGCATGTGCATACAAGTATTGGAAGGCTAGTATGGTTAATTGTTGCTCAATTGCATTAGATTTTATTTAATTGAAGTTTTCATCTAGGACATTTTGTGAAATCTTTTGAAATCATGAAACCTTGAAAAAAAAAGCAAAAAAAGGGCAAGAAAAGAAAAAGGGAATGAATGAGAAAGCTGAAGGCTCTGAGTACCAATGGCAATTTATTTGTTAAGTACTTGTGGTGTTTATGTATCAAGCCAAATGCTTGAAAACAAAACACTTAGAAGTCAAGGCTAGGCTCAAGTGCAAAAGCACTCCCTCAAAGCTCAAGGTTCTGAGCATCAATGATTAGAGAGTCAAGAAAAGAAAAGAAAAATGAGCTTAATGAAGTTCTCTAATTCAAATGCTTGTGGTGCTTATGTATCAAGTGGTAATACTTGAAAACCAAGCATTTAGAATCGTAGCTTTGTTTTTAACTCATGGGGCAAAGCACTCAAAAGGAGAAGCTAATAAAAAAAATAAAAAAAAATTCAAAAGCTTGTTTCAAGGAAGAATTATAAGGAAAAGATTTCATAAAATGAGCTAGATAGAAGCATCAATCATTTACATTTCTTTTGTGATTGTAGCATGCATAGAAAACTAACTTACCATGAACATTGAGTTGCTATTCTTCTTACCTTGGATTGTCAATCTATATTGCATGATTCTTTTCTTGCTTCGGGACAAGCAAGGTTTAAGTTTGGTGTTGTGATGACATGTCACCATGTCATGTTTTTCTATGCTTTTTCATACAAGAAACTGATGATTTGTGCTTAAATATTGAATGCTTTTGTACTTAATTGGTATATTTCCTTGATCTTTTAATTTTATAAATCTTGTAGGAAATAAGAAGAAAAAGAAGCAAAGAAGCACAAAATAAGCTAAAAAGGAGAAAAAAAGAGCTTTGGGGCATATTTTGGAGCCTTAGGCCATGCTTTTAAAAGCGTGGCCCACGACCAAACCAAGGGAAGAAAAGCGTGTCTCACAACAAGGAGCAAAGGCACAAAGCTCTTGCCAAGAGCCTAAAAGCTCTTGCCAAGAGCTTTACTTCAAAAGCAAGGCAAAACTCAAAGCAAAGCTCTTGCCCAAAGCTCTTGCCAAGAGCTTTTTTGGGCTTGCCTCAAGGAAAATGAGCATTGGAAGCAAATTTTCTCAAAGTTAAAATCTGGGAGCTCACAGCATGACCATGCCTCCTTCAAAGAGCTATAACTTGAGCTACAGATATCCGATTGATGTGCTTCTAGTTGCATTGGAAAGCTGACATTTAGTGCTTTCCAACGATATATGGCAATCCATATTTGGCATAGAATTGAGGCACGAGTGAAAGACATCTTTAAGGGCCAAAAACAAGCAAAAATGAATCAAAGTGCTTCCACCAGGATTCGAAGAGGGATACCAAGGGAAGACACTAGGCGCTACTCTTGTGCCAAGGAAAATGGCCAGCAAGTGCTTCACCCAAGACTTGAACCATGGACCTCAAGGACAAGTTAAGCTCTTGCCAAGAGCTTTTAAGCTCTTGCAAAGAGCTTTTAAGCTCTTGCAAAGAACTTTGTTTTCTTGTCACAAGGAAGGAACGTGCGCACACTTTGGCAAGTAAGGGAACCAAAGCTCTTGGCCAAAGCTCTTGCCAAGAGCTGAGCTTTGCCCCCGGAGTGTGACCCATGGGCTGAAAATTCAACCAAAAAACCAATTTAATTCAATTCTTCACCAAATTAAAGAGCCAACATCCGGATCCACTACTCTTCAAATAAAAAGTAAGCAAGGCCCATTAACTCAAAGGCACAAGAACAAGTTAGCTTAGGAATTTATTTTTAATTGTAATTTGTTTAGAATTTCATTTTTCATTTTCATTTTCATTTTGTCAAAAGCCTATAAAAAGGCATCTGCTTCATTTCTTTGGAGAGCTCCATTGAGAAGGCTAGCTCCAATAGGGAGTTTTGCCCTCTTTAGTTTTCATTTTGCTTTCTCTCTTAGTTTTCTTTTCTGTTTTGAAATTTTGGATTGAGATTGGAAGGAATTCTATTTTCATTCTTCATCTGCAACTTCTCTTGTTGTTTCTCTGCATAATTCAGGAAATTATGATTTGAACCAAAGCTTTCATTTACTGCTTCCATTTGTCTTTATTCTTCAATCTATTTGCTGTTGGATCAAGGAATGAATTGAGATCTAGACTTGTTTTCTAGTCTCTTTGATTTCCTGACATCTTCAATTTCATTTTGCAATTAAGCTAAATTTCGTCTCTGTTTAGCTTTCTCAAGCAATTTTGCGTTGCTATTTTTTTTTACTGTTTCATTGAAATTGTTGAGTGCTCTTTGAGATTTCAAAATTGATTTAAGTCTTCTTGCTGATTTCCTTTTCTGCTACAATTTCCTTCTCTGCAATTTTTACATTCTGCTCATATTGCTCCCAATTTACTTTCCTGCACGTGTGTTCCTCTGCACTTTACATTTGAGCCACTGTGATCTGAATTTACTTTTCATGAAATTTTAATTTCCTTGCAATTGTTCTAAGCTTTGATCTACTGCTTTCATTTAATTTCCCTGCTCCCACTCCCCTTTACATTTGATGCAATTTACATTTCTTGTCATTTAAGTTTCTACAATTTACATTGCTTGCTCTTTAAGTTTCAGTTCCATTTACTTTCTACAATTTAAATTTTCTTGTCATTTACTTTCTGCTGCATCAATTTCACCCAATCACTCAATGTTAGCTTGACTAAACTAGTCACCCACTAAAGTTGCTTGATCCATCAATCCCTGTGGGATCGACCTCACTCTTGTGAGTTATTACTACTTGATGCGACCCGGTACACTTGCCGGTTAGATTTGTGTGTTTGGAATTCATTTTTCCACAAAAACACCATCAAGTTTTTGGCTCCGTTACTGGGGATTGATTTAGATCAACAATGATTAAGTGGGTGAGAAGTCTAGATCAAGCATTTTCTTTATTTTTGTTTTCTGTTTTAAATTGAAACCAAGGTGTTTGAGTTTTTGCCTCACTAAGAAATTCTCATCTCTGATATGAGTATTCAATTTTCCTTGGTGTTGTGTTTTCCAAAATTCAAATGGAGTTCAACTCATCTTATGATCAAACAAATTTCATGGGATATTACCCACCAACACCGATCCCTATTGGTGGCTGGGAATATCACCAAGAAAATACAAATTCTAAGCACTCCAATCCATGGAGATTTGCTTCAGAGACACAAGATGAGCAAGAAAACCATATGGGAAATTTCCTTCCACCACAAAATGATGCAAGTCATGATTCTAATGGTGGCTGGGATGGGAATTCTAATGCTCCATATGATATTCATCCAAAGATATCATCACTTGACCATGCTTCAACAGAAAGCCCCTTTCAAAACTCATCACCCACACAAACTTCCATGAACCATTCAAGGTTCTCAAAGCTTGAGTCCATGCTCAAAAGATATGAGGAGAAGACAACGAAAGTTTGGAAAGAACAAGAAAACTCCCTAAAAAACATGGAAGTGCAGCTAGCTCAATTGGTTAGTGCAACGAAGAAGGAGGAAAAGCAAGAGGAAGAGGCTACTTAGTCAAGTGGATTTTTATTGAAGAAAAAAGAGGTGGTGGAAACATTTGAACCTGAACTTGCATATTCACAGAAGCCACTTGAGATGACAAGGGAACATGAAGACTCACAACTCTCTCAAACCTCCTTGAAACAAAACGGCTCAACAATTGAATCCATGATTGAAAGATATGAAGAGGAGATGAAGAAATGTTGGGAAGATCAACAAACCTCCTCAATGAAAAAGCTATTAAGTCAAATGTTGAGTGCAAGGGAGGAAGTGGAAGAACAAGAAAGTGAGGAAGTCATTCCAGAAAATTCACACTCAAGTGAGGCAGAGAAATACATGAAGGAAGAGCTCATGGAACCACCAATTCAAAAGGCTCTAGATGAATACAAAACTCCAATAATCACACAACAACCAAGTTTTGAATTCAAAGGAGTGAAGACAACTAACAAGAGCACCAATTATGTCCCTGGTCCAGCAAGCAAGGTCAATCAAGCCATGTGCAAAAGGAAGCTTGCTGAGGAAAGGCCAAAACAAGGGACAGTAGCTGAATATTCTCCCCCCTTAAGGTCATTCCTCTTAAGAAACTGGAAGAAGAGGAAGAAACTGAACAACGTGTCAACCGTAGGTATAATTTCTCTTCTCTGCTTTGTTTTCTCACTTTGCTTTGTTTAAATTCAATAAATTGGCATATGGTTACATTCTAAGTTTGGTGTTGCCTTGCAACAAATTGTTTTCAATCTTTTTGGATGATTGCATCAAATCAAAAATGAAAGTGACACACCAAGATTCTAAGTTTGGTGTGCCACTTATTTTCTATGCAATTCATTCAAGCAACACTACTTGTCTGCCTAATCATAATGCCCTTTACAGTGTCATTTTTCTTCTTAGTTGGATAATTTAGTTTCTCTCTCTACTTTATTCATTACTTGTTTTTAGTGCTTTCTTTTATTAATTGTTTTTGTTAATACATCACCAAGAGATCCTTATTCATGACATATTCTTGGCTTGGTGATTATACTTAACATATAACAGTTTCTTTTGTTTAGTTTTAATTCAAATAAAATGGACATGTGACTGCATTCTAAGTTTGGTGTTGCTATGCAACAAAATTTGCTCCCAATCTTTACTGGATACTTGCATTAATTCCAAGTGAAAGTGTCACACTAAGTTTGGTGTGCCACTTATCTTTTATGCAATGTATTGTGCTCACCTTCTTAAGTTTGCGAATCACAATGTCTCTGTCTCTTGTGTCTTGATTATTATCTTTAATTTTCCTTGCTTAGAACACATGTACTACTAACATTTCACTGTGTAAGACATTCATGATCCATCTTAGCCCCATAGCCATTGTTCTATTGTTGCTTGAGGATGAGCAAGCATTCTGAGTTTTGGCAAGGAAAAAAGGAAAAATAGAGGAAAAAGGACAACAATAATGAAGATGGACTACAAGGTTGTAGAGTTCCTTTTCCTCTCATTTGTTTTCAGCACTTAAATTGCATGATTGTCTTTATCTTCCCTGTTTACATGTGTGGTATAGATAAGCATAGCCTGCATCTTGATTTGTAACATGTTGCCATGCCATTATGACTATAAACTTGAGTTTTGTGAATTCAAAAGCAGTAAAGTATCATGATCATAAATAAACAAGGAATTAAAGAAGAATTTAGCATGTGCATACAAGTATTGGAAGGCTAGTATGGTTAATTGTTGCTCAATTGCATTAGATTTTATTTAATTGAAGTTTTCATCTAGGACATTTTGTGAAATCTTTTGAAATCATGAAAACCTTGAAAAAAAAGCAAAAAAAGGGCAAGAAAAGAAAAAGGGAAAGAATGAGAAAGCTGAAGGCTCTGAGTACCAATGGAAATTTATTTGTTAAGTACTTGTGGTGTTTATGTATCAAGCCAAATGCTTGAAAACAAAACACTTAGAAGTCAAGGCTAGGCTCAAGTGCAAAAGCACTCCCTCAAAGCTCAAGGTTCTAAGCATCAATGATTAGAGAGTCAAGAAAAGAAAAGAAAAACGAGCTTAATGAAGTTCTCTAATTCAAATGCTTGTGGTGCTTATGTATCAACTGGTAATACTTGAAAACAAAGCATTTAGAATCGTAGCTTTGTTATTAACTCATGGGGCAAAGCACCCAAAAGGAGAAGCTAATAAAAAAAATAAAAAAAAAATCAAAAGCTTGTTTCAAGGAAGAATTATAAGGAAAACATTTCATAAAATGAGCTAGATAGAAGCATCAATCATTTACATTTCTTTTGTGATTGTAGCATGCATAGAAAACTAACTTACCATGAACATTGAGTTGCTATTCTTCTTACCTTGGATTGTCAATCTATATTGCATGATTTTTTTCTTGCTTGGGGACAAGCAAGGTTTAAGTTTGGTGTTGTGATGACATGTCACCATGTCATGTTTTTCTATGCTTTTTCATACAAGAAATTGATGATTTGTGCTTAAATATTAAATGCTTTTGTACTTAATTGGTATATTTTCTTGATCTTTTAATTTTATAAATCTTGTAGGAAATAAGAAGAAAAAGATGCAAAGAAGCACAAAATAAGCTAAAAAGGGGAAAAAAAATAGCTTTGCGGCACACTTTGGAGCCTTAGGCCATACTTTTAAAAGCGTGGCCATGACCAAACCAAGGGAAGAAAAGCGTGTCTCACAACAAGGAGCAAAGGCACAAAGCTCTTGCCAAGAGCTTTACTTCAAAAGTAAGGTAAAACTCAAAGCAAAGCTCTTGCCCAAAGCTCTTGCCAAGAGCTTTTTTGGGCTTGCCTCAACGAAAATGAGCATTGGAAGCAAATTTTCTCTAAGTTAAAATCTGGGTGCTCATAGCATGACCATGCCTCCTTCAAAGGGCTATAACTTGAGCTACAGATATCCGATTGATGTGCTTCTAGTTGCATTGGAAAGATGACATCTAGAGCTTTCCAACCATATATGGCAATCCATATTTAGCATAGAATTGAGGCACGAGTGAAAGACATCTTTAAGGGCCAAAAACAAGCAAAAATGAATCAAAGTGCTTCCACCAGGATTCGAAGAGGGATACCAAAGGAAGACACTAGGCGCTACTCTTGTGCCAAGGAAAATGGCCAGCAAGTGCTTCACCCAAGACTTGAACCATGGACCTCAAGGACAAGTAAAGCTCTTGCCAAGAGCTTTTAAGCTCTTGCAAAGAGCTTTGTATTCTTGTCACAAGGAAGGAACGTGCACACACTTTGGCAAGGAAGGGAACCAAAGCTCTTGCCAAGAGCCGAGCTTTGCCCTGGGAGTGTGACCCACGGGCTGAAAATTCAACCAAAAATCCAATTTAATTCAATTCTTCACCAAATTAAAGAGCCAACATCCGGATCCACTACTCTTCAAATAAAAGGCGAGCAAGGCCCATTAACTCAAAGGCACAAGAACAAGTTAGCTTAGGAATTTATTTTTAATTGTAATTTGTTTAGAATTTCATTTTTCATTTTCATTTTCATTTTGTGAAAATCCTATAAAAAGGCATCTGCTTCATTTCTTTGGAGAGCTCCATTGAGAAGGCTAGCTCCAATAGGGAGTTTTGCACTCTTTGGTTTTCATTTTGCGTTCTCTCTTAGTTTTCTTTTCTATTTTAAAATTTTGGATTGAGATTGGAAGGAATTCTATTTTCATTCTCCATCTGCAACTTCTCTTGTTATTTCTCTGCATAATTCAAGAAATTATCATTTGAACCAAAGCTTTCATTTACTGCTTCCATTTGTCTTTATTCTTCAATCTGTTTGCTGTTGGATCAAGGAAGGAATTGAGATCTAGACTTGTTTTCTAGTCTCTTTGATTTCCTGAGATCTTCAATTTCATTTTGCAATTAAGCTGAATTTCATCTCTGTTTAGCTTTCTCAAGCAATTTTGCGTTGCTATTTTTTTTTACTGTTTCATTGAAATTGTTGAGTGCTCTTTGATATTTCAAAATTGATTTAAGTCTTCTTGCTGATTTCCTTTTCTGCTACAATTTCCTTCTCTGCAATTTTTACTTTCTGCTCATATTGCTCCCAATTTACTTTCCTGCACGTGTGTTCCTCTGCACTTTACATTTGAGCCACTGTGATCTGAATTTACTTTTCATGAAATTTTAATTTCCTTGCAATTGTTCTAAGCTTTGATCTACTGCTTTCATTTAATTTCCCTGCTCCCACTCCCCTTTACATTTGATGCAATTTACATTTCTTGTCATTTAAGTTTCTACAATTTACATTGCTTGCTCTTTAAGTTTCAGTTCCATTTACTTTCTACAATTTAAATTTTCTTGTCATTTACTTTCTGCTGCATCAATTTCACCCAATCACTCAATGTTAGCTTGACTAAACTAGTCACCCACTAAAGTTGCTTGATCCATCAATCCCTGTGGGATCGACCTCACTCTTGTGAGTTATTACTACTTGATGCGACCCGGTACACTTGCCGGTTAGATTTGTGTGTTTGGAATTCATTTTTCCACAAAAACACCATCAAGTTTTTGGCTCCGTTACTGGGGATTGATTTAGATCAACAATGATTAAGTGGGTGAGAAGTCTAGATCAAGCATTTTCTTTATTTTTGTTTTCTGTTTTAAATTGAAACCAAGGTGTTTGAGTTTTTGCCTCACTAAGAAATTCTCATCTCTGATATGAGTATTCAATTTTCCTTGGTGTTGTGTTTTCCAAAATTCAAATGGAGTTCAACTCATCTTATGATCAAACAAATTTCATGGGATATTACCCACCAACACCGATCCCTATTGGTGGCTGGGAATATCACCAAGAAAATACAAATTCTAAGCACTCCAATCCATGGAGATTTGCTTCAGAGACACAAGATGAGCAAGAAAACCATATGGGAAATTTCCTTCCACCACAAAATGATGCAAGTCATGATTCTAATGGTGGCTGGGATGGGAATTCTAATGCTCCATATGATATTCATCCAAAGATATCATCACTTGACCATGCTTCAACAGAAAGCCCCTTTCAAAACTCATCACCCACACAAACTTCCATGAACCATTCAAGGTTCTCAAAGCTTGAGTCCATGCTCAAAAGATATGAGGAGAAGACAACGAAAGTTTGGAAAGAACAAGAAAACTCCCTAAAAAACATGGAAGTGCATCTAGCTCAATTGGTGAGTGCAACGAAGAAGGAGGAAAAACAACAGGAAGAGGCTACTGAGTCAAGTGGATTTTTAGTGAAGAAAAAAGAGGTGGTGGAAACATTTGAACCTGAACTTGCATATTCACAGAAGCCACTTGAGATGACAAGGGAACATGAAGACTCACAACTCTCTCAAACCTCCTTGAAACAAAACGGCTCAACAATTGAATCCATGATTGAAAGATATGAAGAGGAGATGAAGAAATGTTGGGAAGATCAACAAACCTCCTCAATGAAAAAGCTATTAAGTCAAATGTTGAGTGCAAGGGAGGAAGTGGAAGAACAAGAAAGTGAGGAAGTCATTCCAGAAAATTCACACTCAAGTGAGGCAGAGAAATACATGAAGGAAGAGCTCATGGAACCACCAATTCAAAAGGCTCTAGATGAATATAAAACTCCAATAATCACACAGCAACCAAGTTTTGAATTCAAAGGAGTGAAGACAACTAACAAGAGCACCAATCATGTCCCTGGTCCAGCAAGCAAAGTCAATCAAGCCATGTGCAAAAGGAAGCTTGCTGAGGAAAGGCCAAAACAAGGGACAGTAGCTGAATATTCTCCCCCCTTAAGGTCATTCCTCTTAACAAACTGGAAGAAGAGGAAGAAAGTGAACAACGTGTCAACCGTAGGTATAATTTCTCTTCTCTGCTTTGTTTTCTCTCTTTGCTTTGTTTAAATTCAATAAATTGGCATATGGTTACATTCTAAGTTTGGTGTTTCCTTGCAACAAATTGTTTTCAATCTTTTTGGATGATTGCATCAAATCAAAAATGAAAGTGACACACCAAGATTCTAAGTTTGGTGTGCCACTTATTTTCTATGCAATTTATTCAAGCAACACTACTTGTCTGCCTAATCATAATGCCCTTTACAGTGTCATTTTTATTCTTAGTTGGATAATTTAGTTTCTCTCTCTACTTTATTCATTTACTTGTTTTTAGTGCTTTCTTTTATTAATTGTTTTTGTTAATACATCACCAAAAGATCCTTATTCATGACATATTCTTGGCTTGGTGATTATACTTAACATATAACAGTTTCTTTTGTTTAGTTTTAATTCAAATAAAATGGACATGTGACTGCATTCTAAGTTTGGTGTTGCTATGCAACAAAATTTGCTCCCAATCTTTACTGGATACTTGCATTAATTCCAAGTGAAAGTGTCACACTAAGTTTGGTGTGCCACTTATCTTTTATGCAATGTATTGTGCTCACCTTCTTAAGTTTGCAAATCACAATGTCTCTGTCTCTTGTGTCTTGATTATTATCTTTAATTTTTCTTGCTTAGAACACATGTACTACTAACATTTCATTGTGTAAGACATTCATGATCCATCTTAGCCCTATAGCCATTGTTCTATTGTTGCTTGAGGATGAGCAAGCATTCTGAGTTTTGGCAAGAAAAAGAGGAAAAATAGAGGAAAAAGGACAACAATAATGAAGATGGACTACAAGGTTGTAGAGTTCCTTTTCCTCTCATTTGTTTTCAGCACTTAAATTGCATGATTGTCTTTATCTTCCCTGTTTACATGTGTGGTATGGATAAGCATAGCCTGCATCTTGATTTGTAACATGTTGCCATGCCATTATGACTATCAACTTGAGTTTTGTGAATTCAAAAGCAGTAAAGTATCATGATCATAAACAAACAAGGAATTAAAGAAGAATTTAGCATGTGCATACAAGTATTGGAAGGCTAGTATGGTTAATTGTTGCTCAATTGCATTAGATTTTATTTAATTGAAGTTTTCATCTAGGACATTTTGTGAAATCTTTTGAAATCATGAAAACCTTGAAAAAAAAGCAAAAAAAGGGCAAGAAAAGAAAAAGGGAAAGAATGAGAAAGCTGAAGGCTCTGAGTACCAATGGCAATTTATTTGTTAAGTACTTGTGGTGTTTATGTATCAAGCCAAATGCTTGAAAACAAAACACTTAGAAGTCAAGGCTAGGATCAAGTGCAAAAGCACTCCCTCAAAGCTCAAGGTTCTGAGCATCAATGATTAGAGAGTCAAGAAAAGAAAAGAAAAATGAGCTTAATGAAGTTCTCTAATTCAAATGCTTGTGGTGCTTATGTATCAAGTGGTAATACTTGAAAACAAAGCATTTAGAATCGTAGCTTTGTTATTAACTCATGGGGCAAAGCACCCAAAAGTAGAAGCTAATAAAAAAAATAAAAAAAATTCAAAAGCTTGTTTCAAGGAAGAATTATAAGGAAAAGATTTTATAAAATGAGCTAGATAGAAGCATCAATCATTTACATTTCTTTTGTGATTGTAGCATGCATAGAAAACTAACTTACCATGAACATTGAGTTGCTATTCTTCTTACCTTGGATTGTCAATCTATATTGCATGATTCTTTTCTTGCTTGGGGACAAGCAAGGTTTAAGTTTGGTGTTGTGATGACATGTCACCATGAAATATTTTTCTATGCTTTTTCATACAAGAAATTGATGATTTGTGCTTAAATATTGAATGCTTTTGTACTTAATAGGTATATTTCCTTGATCTTTTAATTTTATAAATCTTGTAGAAAATAAGAAGAAAAAGAAGCAAAGAAGCACAAAATAAGCTAAAAAGGAGAAAAAAATAGCTTTGGGGCACACTTTGGAGCCTTAGGCCATGCTTTTAAAAGCGTGGCCCATGACCAAACCAAGGGAAGAAAAGCATGTCTCACAACAAGGAGCAAAGGCACAAAACTCTTGCCAAGAGCCTAAAAGCTCTTGCCAAGAGGTTTACTTCAAAAGCAAGGCAAAACTCAAAGCAAAGCTCTTGCCCAAAGCTCTTGCCAAGAGCTTTTTTGGGCTTGCCTCAAGGAAAATGAGCATTGAAAGCAAATTTTTTCTAAGTTAAAATCTGGGTGCTCACAGCATGACCATGCCTCCTTCAAAGGGCTATAACTTGAGCTACAGATATCCGATTGATGTGCTTCTAGTTGCATTGGAAAGCTGACATTTAGAGCTTTCCAACGATATATGGCAATCCATATTTGGCATAGAATTGAGGCACGAGTGAAAGACATCTTTAAGGGCCAAAAACAAGCAAAAATGAATCAAAGTGCTTCCACCAGGATTCGAAGAGGGATACCAAGGGAAGACACTAGGCGCTACTCTTGTGCCAAGGAAAATGGCCAGCAAGTGCTTCGCCCAAGACTTGAACCATGGACATCAAGGACAAGTAAGGCTCTTGCCAAGAGCTTTTAAGCTCTTGCAAAGAGCTTTGTTCTCTTGTCACAAGGAAGGAACGTGCGCACACTTTGGCAAGGAAGGGAACCAAAGCTCTTGGCCAAAGCTCTTGCCAAGAGCCGAGCTTTGCCCTGGGAGTGTGACCCATGCACTGAAAATTCAACCAAAAATCCAATTTAATTCAATTCCTCACCAAATTAAAGAGCCAACATCCGGATCCACTACTCTTCAAATAAAAGGCGAGCAAGGCCCATTAACTCAAAGGCACAAGAACAAGTTAGCTTAGGAATTTATTTTTAATTGTAATTTGTTTAGAATTTCATTTTTTATTTTCATTTTCATTTTATGAAAAGCCTATAAAAAGGCATCTGCTTCATTTCTTTGGAGAGCTCCATTGAGAAGGCTAGCTCCAATAGGGAGTTTTGCACTCTTTAGTTTTCATTTTGCTTTCTCTCTTAGTTTTCTTTTCTGTTTTGAAATTTTGGATTGAGTTTGGAAGGAATTCTATTTTCATTCTCCATCTGCAACTTCTCTTGTTATTTCTCTGAATAATTCAAGAAATTGTGATTTGAACCAAAGCTTTCATTTACTGCTTCCATTTGTCTTTATTCTTCAATCTGTTTGCTGTTGGATCAAGGAAGGAATTGAGATCTAGACTTGTTTTCTAGTCTCTTTGATTTCTTGAGATCTTCAATTTCATTTTGCAATTAAGCTAAATTTCATCTCTGTTTAGCTTTCTCAAGCAATTTTGCTTTGCTATTTTTTTTACTGTTTCATTGAAATTGTTGAGTGCTCTTTGAGATTTCAAAATTGATTTAAGTCTTCTTGCTGATTTCCTTTTCTGCTACAATTTCCTTTTCTGCAATTTTTACTTTCTGCTCATATTGCTCCCAGTTTACTTTCCTGCACGTGTGTTCCTCTGCACATTCCATTTGAGCCACTGTGATCTGAATTTACTTTTCATGCAATTGTTCTAAACTTTGATCTACTACTTTCATTTAATTTCCCTGCTCCCACTCCCCTTTACATTTGATGCAATTTACATTTCTTGTCATTTAAGTTTCTGCAATTTACATTGCTTGCTCTTTAAGTTTCAGTTCCATTTACTTTCTGCAATTTAAATTTTCTTGTCATTTACTTTCTGCTGCATCAATTTCACCCAATCACTCAATGTTAGCTTGACTAAACTAATCACCCACTAAAGTTGCTTGATCCATCAATCCCTGTGGGATCGACCTCACTCTTGTGAGTTATTACTACTTGATGCGACCTGGTACACTTGCTGGTTAGATTTATGTGTTTGGAATTCGTTTTTCCACAAAAACACCATCACAATGAAACTTAGCTCCAACTAGATGAGCGGGACTAGTAGCTTTTTGTCTCTGAACAGTTTTGGCATCTCACTTTATCTTTTGAAGTTCAAAATGATTGGCATCTATAGGAACTCAAAATTTAGATAGTGTTATGGATTCTCCTAGTTCAGTATGTTGATTCTTGAACACAACTACTTTATGAGTCTTGGTCGTGGCCCTAAGCACTTTGTTTTCCAGTATTACCACCGGATACATAAATGCCACAGACACATAACTGGGTAAACCTTTTCAGATTGTGACTCAGCTTTGCTAGAGTCTCCAATTAGAAGTGTCCAGGGTTTTTAAGCACACTCTTTTTGCTTTAGATCACGACTTTAACCGCTCAGTCTCAAGCTTTTGCCTTGACACCTTCACGCCACAAGCACATGGTTAGGGACAGCTTGGTTTAGCAGCTTAGGCCATGATTTTCTTCCTTTGGGCCCTCCTATCCATTAATGCTCAAAGCCTTGCATCCTTTTTATTACCATTGCCTTTTGGTTTAAAGGGTTACTGGCTTTTTTCTCTTGCCTTTTGGTTTAAAGAGCTATTCGCTTTTTCTGCTTGCTTTTCCTTTTTCTTTCTCTTTTTTTTTCGCAAGCTTTGTCATTCACTACTTTTTCTTGCTTCAAGAATCAATTTTATGATTTTTCAGATTATCAATAACAGTTCTCCTTTTCCATCATTCTTTCAAGAGCCAACAGTTTTAACATTTATAAACAACAAATTCAAAAGACATACGCACTGTTCACGCATTCATTCAGAAAACAAAAAGTATTGTCACCACATCAAAATAATTAAACTAGTTTCAAGGATGAATTCGAAATTATGTACTTCTTGTTCTTTTGTAATTAAAACATTTTTCATTTAAGAAAGGTGATAGATTCATAGGACATTCATAGCTTTAAGACATGGACACTAGATACTAATGATCATGTAATGAAGACACAAACATAAATAAAGCATAGAGAACGAAAACAGAAAAAAATAAATAGGCAAAGAGATTAAGGAACAGGTCCACCTTAGTGAGGGTGGCTTCTTCTTCCTTTTGATGAACCAATAGTGCTCTTGAGCTCCTCTATGTCTCTTCCTTGCCTTTGTTGCTCCTTCCTCATAACTCTTTGATCTTCTCTAATTTCATGGAGGAGGATGGAATGCTCTTGGTGCTCCACCGTTAGTTGTCCCATGATGGAACTTAATTCTCCTAGGGAGGTGTTAATCTGCTCCCAATAGTTTTGTGGAGGAAAGTTCATCCCTTGAGGCATTACTGGTTATGGAAAAACAAAAAAGCAATGCTTTTTCCACACCAAACTTAAAATGTTTGCTCGTCCTCGAGCAAAAGAAATAGGAAAGGGGGAGAAGGAGGTGTGTGGTGGGTTCGGACAAGGGTGGGGGAAGTGTGTATGAAAAGGTGTGGCAGGTAGGGATCCTGTGGGGCCCACAGATCCTGAGGGGTCAAGGACTTATCATCCCTGCTCTATTGAGGCGTGCAAAAACGCCCTCAGTGTGCAATCCTGGCATTTATCGCCAGACTGCTGCTTTTTTCTGGCGTTAAACGCCAGCTTTTCTCCCTTTCTTGGCGTTAAACGCCAGCATTTCTCCCTTTCTTGGCGTTAAATGCCAGCTTTTCTCCCTTTCTTGGCGTTAAACGCCAACTTGATGCTCTGTTCTGGCGTTAAACGCCATTCTGTTGCTTATTTCTGGCGTTTAACGCCAGCTTGATGCTTCTTTCTGGCGTTAAACGCTAGTCTGATGCTTCTTACTGGCGTTTAAATGCCAGTAAGCTCTTCCTCCAGGGTCAGCTATTTTTAATGCTGTTTTTCATTCTGTTTTTTATTTTTCAGTTGTTTTTGTGACATCACATGATCATCAACCTAAAGAAAACATAAAATAGCAATGAAAAATAAATAGATATAATTAAATAACATTGGGTTGCCTCCCAACAAGCGCTTCTTTAATGTCAATAGCTTGACAGTGAGCTCTCATGGAGCCTCACAGATAATCAGAGCAGGGTTGGGGCGTCTCAACACCAAACTTACAGTTTGGTTGTGGCCTCCCAACACCAAACTTAGAGTTTGAATGTGGGGTTTTTTTTTTACTCTGTATTGAGAGAAGCTTTTCATGCTTCCTCTCCATGGTTACAGAAGGAGAACCTTGAGTCTTATAGTTTGCAATGTCTGCAAACCACGGAGCTTCCTGAATAGCAAACAATTGCTCATCCAAAAAGGTTTCAGAGATCTCAGTAGGAGGGAGGGATGCTCCTGCTATTGGTTCTATCCGGGACAGGTGATCAGCTACTTGATTCTCTATCCCTTTTCTGTCTCTTATTTCTATATCAAACTCTTGCAGAAGCAACACCCATCTTATGAGCCTGGGCTTTGAATCCTGCTTTGTGAGTAGATATTTAAGAGCAGCATGGTCAGTGTACACAATCACTTTTGATCCTACTAAGTATGATCTAAACTTGTCAATGGCATAAACCATTACAAGCAGCTCTTTTTCTGTGTTGTGTAATTTTTCTGTGCATCATTTAAAACACGGCTAGTATAATAAATGACATGCAGAAGCTTGTTATGCCTCTGTCCCACTTCTGTACCAATGACATGGTCACTGGCATCACACATTAGTTCGAATGGAAATATCCAATCTGGTACAGAAATAACAGGTGCTGTGACCAGCTTAGCTTTCAGAGTTTCAAACGCCTGCAGACACTCTGTGTCAAACACAAATGGTGTGTCAGCAGCTAGCAGATTGCTCAGAGGTTTTGTGATTTTTGAAAAATCCTTTATAAACCTCCTATAGAATCCTGCATGCCTCAGAAAGCTTCTGATTGCCTTAACATTGGTGGGTGGTGGTAACTTTTCAATTACCTCTACCTTAGCTTGATCCAGCTCTATTCCCTTCTTTAAAATTTTATGCCCAAGGACAATTCCTTCAGTCACCATAAACTGACATTTTTCCCAATTTAAAACCAAGTTAGTCTCTTGGCATCTTTTCAGAACAACTGCTAGATGGTTGAGACAGGAGCTAAATGAGTCTCCAAATACTAAGAAGTCATCCATGAAGACTTCCATAAATTTCTCTACCATATCAGAAAAGATAGAAAGCATGCACCTCTAAAAAGTTGCAGGTGCATTGCACAGACCAAAAGGCATTCTTCTGTATGCAAATACTCCAGATGGACATGTGAATGTTGTTTTCTCTTGGTCCTGAGGATCTACTGCAATTTGGTTGTAACCTGAATAGCCATCCAAAAAGCAGTAGTATTCATGACTTGCTAGTCTTTCTAGCATCTGATCTATGAATGGTAAAGGGAAGTGATCCTTCCTGGGGGCTATATTGAGCCTTCTGTAGTCAATACACATACGCCACCCTATAACTGTTCTTGTAGGAACCAGTTCATTTTTTTCATTATGAACCACTGTCATACCTCCCTTCTTAGGGACAACATGGACAGGGCTCACCCAGGGGCTATCAGAAATAGGATAAATAATCCCAGCCTCTAGTAACTTAGTGACCTCTTTCTGCACCACCACCTTCATGGCGGGATTTAGCCGTCATTGTGGTTGAACCACTGGTTTAGCATCATCCTCTAATAGGATCTTGTGCATGCATCTGGCTGGGCTAATGCCCTTAAGATCACTTATGGACAACCCAAGAGCTGTCTTGTGTATCCTTAGCACCTGAATTAGTGCTTTCTCTTCCTGTGGCTATAAAGCAGAGCTTATGATTACAGGAAAAGTGTCACCTTCTCCCATAAATGCATATTTCAGGGATGGTGGTAGTGGTTTGAGCTCGGGTTTAGGAGGTTTTTCCTCTTCCTGAGGAGTTTTCAAAGGTTCTTTTATTTCTTCTGGCTCCTCCAGATCAGGCTGAATATCTTTAAAAATGTCCTCTAGCTCTGATTCGAGACTCTCAGTCATATTGACCTCTTCCACCAGGGAGTCAATAATATCAACGCTCAGGCAGTCTTCTGATGTGTCTGGATGCTGCAGAGTTTTGACAACATTCAACTTAAACTCATCCTCATTGAATCTCAGGGTTATCTCCCTTTTTTGGACGTCAATGAGGGTTCGTCCAGTTGCTAGGAATGGTCTTCCTAGAATGAGAGTTGCACTCTTGTGCTCCTCCATTTCCAGCACTACAAAGTCAGTAGGGAAGGCAAATGGCCCAACCTTGACAATCATGTCCTCAATTATGCCTGATGGGTATTTAATGGAGCCATCAGCAAGTTGAAGACAGATCCGGGTTGGTTTGACCTCTTCAGTCAAGCCAAGCTTTCTGATAGTAGATGCAGGGATTAGGTTGATGCTTGCCCCAATATCACATAGAGCTGTCTTGGTACAAGCATCCTCTAATGTACATGGTATCATAAAGCTTCCGGGATCCTTAAGCTTTTCTGGTAAGCTTGTTAGAATGACTACACTGCATTCTTCAGTGAGAAAAACTTTTTCTGTTTCTCTCCAATCCTTCTTATGACTTAAGATATCTTTCATGAACTTAGCATAAGAGGGTATTTTCTCAAGTGCCTCTGCAAACAGAATCTTTATTTCAAGAGTCCTGAGATAGTCTGCAAAGCGGGCAAATTGTTTATCCTGTTCTGCTTGGCAGAGTTTCTGAGGATAAGGCATTTTGGCTTTATATTCTTCAACCTTAGTTGCTGCAGGTTTATTTCCTACAGAGGCAGGTTGAGAAGCCTTCTTAAAGGAGTTATTATCAGCACTTGCATGTGTCTGATCCCTCACTGGTGTTTGAACGCCAGAACTGAACATGGATTGGGCGTTTAATGCCAGTTTTTCACCCTTTTCTGGCATTTGAATGCCAGACTTATTCCTCTCTGGGCTCTTACTGTCCTCAGAGGGATTTTGGGTAGCAGGTTGCTCATCCTCTGTCAGCTGTTCTTTTCTTGGCTTTCTACTGCTTTGAGTTGAGGTATTTAATGTTTTTCCACTTCTTAATTGAACTGCTTGGCACTCCTTTGTTATCTGTTTTGATAACTGTTGTTTTGTCTGATTCAATTGTGATTCCATATCCTTGTTAGCATTTTTGGTTTCTTGTAGCATCTCCTTAACTTCTGCTAACTGCCTTGTTATAGAAGATAGTTGCTGATTGAGTTTCGCAACTTGTTCATGAGGACTAAAGTCAGTTGATACTACCTTAGCTTCTTCTTTCATGGAGGACTCATTACTTATGTACAGATGATTATTTCTAGCAACTATATCAATAAGCTCTTGAGCCTCTTCAATAGTCTTTCTCATGTGTATAGATCCACCAACTGAGTGGTCTAGAGATATCTGAGCTTTTTCTGTAAGCCCATAGTAGAAGATGTCTAATTGCACCCACTCTAAAAACATTTTAGAGGGGCATTTTCTTAGCATCCCATTGTACCTCTCCCAGGCGTTATAAAGGGATTCATCATCCTCTTGTTTAAAGCTTTGGATGTCCAGCCTTAGCTGTGTCATCCTTTTTGGAGGGAAATATTGATTCAGGAATTTGTCTGATAACTGTTTCCATGTTCTTATGCTTGCTGTGGGTTGGTTATTTAACCACCTCTTAGCTTGATCTTTTACAGCAAACAAAAATAGTAACAGCCTGTATACGTCTTGATCTACCTCCTTGTCACGCACTGTGTCAGCAATTTGCAAGAACTGTGCCAGAAACTCAGTAGGTTCTTCCTGTGGAAGACCGGAATACTCGTAATTTTGCTGCAACATGACAATGAGCTGAGGATTTAGCTCAAAACTGCTTGCTTTGATGGCAGGTATACAGATGCTACTCCCATATGCAGTAGTAGTGGGGTTAGCATATGACCCCAGAGTCCTTCTGGACTGTTCATTTCCACTTAGGTCCATGATGGAGAAAGGAAGATGATGCGGATTGCAACTAATATATATATATATATATATATTTTGAAAACCAAAATTAAAATAAAATAAAATAAAATAAAATAAATGAAAAATTGACTATAATTTCGAAAATTAGAAGAAAAAGAAATAAAAGAAAATTAAAAACTAAATTAATTAATTAAAACGATTTGAAAAAAAAAAAGTGGGTGAGGATTTTCGAAAAAAATGAAGAGAGAGAAATTGGTTAGGAAGTTTTGAAAAGATATGTCTTAAAATTAAAGACACTTGTAAGAAAATAAAATAAAATAAATAAAAAAGAAAAGATATAAAAAATATTTTATTTTAAGATTTGAGATTAGAAAAGATAAGATAAGCTAGGTAAGAGAAGATAATGAATTTAAATTAAAATGTTTTGAAATTTAAATTTTAAATTTGAAAATTAAGTTTTGAGATTTAATCAAAGAAAAATTATTTTCGAAAAGATTTTAGAAAGAAAGACTCAAAGGAGCAACTATTCACAAGAACATAGACACATTCAACAAATGCAAGGATTAAACAGAGAAAAACTATTTTTTTATGACAAAAACACAAAGGACACCAAACTTAAAACATATAACTAGACTCAAACAGAAAACTCTAAAGATTAATAAAGAAAAATAATAAAATTTTGGAAAATTTTTGAAAAGAAAATAAAAGACTCTGACCTAAAAGGCAAAATTTTCCTAATATAAGAAACAAGATGAATCGTCAGTTGTTCAAACTCGAACAATCCCCGGCAACGGTGCCAAAACTTGGTGCACGAATTGTAAATCACACTTTTCATAACTCGTACCACTAACCAGCAAGTGCACTGGGTCGCCTAAGTAATACCTTACGTGAGTCAGGGTCGATCCCACAGAGATTGTCGGCTTGAAGCAAGCTATGGTTATTTTGTAATTCTTAGTCAAGAAATCAATAATAAGAGTGATTATATTTATGAAGAGTAAAAAGCATAAATTAAATAGTACTTGTTATGCAGTAATGGGGAACAGATTGAGGTTTTGGAGATGCTCTGTCTTCTGAATCTCTGCTTTCCTACAGTCTTCTTCTTCACGCACGCAAGACTCCTTCCATGGCAAGCTGTATATTGGTGGATCACCGTTGTCAATGGCTACCATCCGTCCTCTCAGTGAAAATGGTCCAAATGCGCTGTAACCGCACAGCTAATCATCTGTCGGTTCTCACTCATGTTGGAATAGGATCCATTGATCCTTTTGTGTCTGTTACTATGCCCAGCACTCATGAGTTTGAAGCTTGTCACAGTCATCCCATCCTAGATCCTACTCAGAATACCACAGACAAGGTTTAGACTTTCCAGATCTCAGGAATGGCCGCCAATAATTCTAGCCTATAGCACAAAGCCTCTGATCTCACGGATTCGAATGCTCTGTTGTCAGGAGATGCAATCAAACACGTGAACCAGGAATCAAAGAGATACACACTCAATCTAAGGTAAAATGGAAGTGGTTGTCAGGCACGCATTCATGGGTTCAGAATGGTGATGAGTGTCACGGATCATCACATTCATCATGGTTAAGTGCGAGTGAATATCTTAGAACAGAGACAAGCGTGTTTGAATAGAAAACAGAAGTAATTGCATTAATTCATCGAGACACAGCAGAGCTCCACACCCCCAATCATGGAGTTAAGAGACTCATGCCATAGAGATACAATGTAAAATGTGAAAATGTCATACGGTACAAAATAAATCTCTAAAAGTTGTTTAAATACTAAACTAGTAACCTAGGTTTACAGAAAATGAGTAAACTACAACAGATAGTGCAGAAATCCACTTCTGGGGCCCACTTGGTATTTGCTGGGGCTGAGACTTGAGCTTTACACGTGCCTAGGCTGTTTTTGGAGTTAAACGCCAGGTTGTAGCCTGTTTTGGGCGTTTAACTCCAACTTGTAACTAGTTTCTGGCGTTTAACGCCAGAATGTAACATGGAACTGGCGTTGAACGCCAGTTTGCGTCGTCTAAACTTGGGCAAAGTATGGACTATTATATATTGCTGGAACGCCCTGGATGTCTACTTTCCAACGCAATTAAGATCGCGCCATTTGGGTTTATATAGCTCCAGAAAATCCACTTTGAGTGCAGGGAGGTCAGAATCCAACAGCATCTGCAATCCTTTATCAGCCTCTGAATCAGATTTTTGCTCAGGTCCCTCAATTTCAGCAAGAAATTACCTGAAATCACAGAAAAAAATACAAACTTATAGTAAAGTCCAGAAATGTGATTTTTATTTAAAAACTAATAAAAATATACTAAAAACTACTTAAATCATACTAAAAACTATGTAAAAATAATGCCAAAAAGCGTATAAATTATCCGCTCATCAACGTACCATGAGGCTTTTCTCACTGGGACTCACGTCCTCCTCACTCTCCTAGTTCGGCCATGTTTGTCATGGTTATGGCCTTGCACTCTCTCTTGGGATTTTCTTCTATATTGCTTGGGAGAGTACTGGAGGAGTTTCAGTAATCTTCTTACTCAGCTGACCCACCTGTGCCTCCAAATTTCTAATGGAGGACCTTGTTTCATTCATGAAACTTAGTGTTGTCTTAGATAGATCAGAGACTATGGTTGCCAGCTAGAATGGCTCTGTTCAGAATTCTCTGTCTGTTGCTGAGAAGATGATGGAAAAGGCTTATTATTGCTAAACCTATTTCTTCCACCATTATTATTGAAGCCTTGTTGAGGCTTCTTTTGATCCTTCCATTAGAAATTTGGATAATTTCTCTATGAAGGATTATAGGTGTTTCCATAGCGTTCTCCCATGTAATTCACCTCTGCCATTGCAGAGTCCTCAGGATCATAAGCTTCTTCTTCAGAAGATGCTTTTTTAGTACTGTTGGATGCAGCTTGCAATCCATTCAGACTCTGAAAAGTCATATTAACATGCTGAGTCAATATTTTGTTCTGAGCCAATATGGCATTCAGAGTATTAATTTCAAGAACTCCCTTCTTCTGAGATGTCCCATTGTTCACAGGATTCCTCTCAGAGGTGTACATGAACTGGTTATTTGCAAACATTTCAATGAGTTCCTGAGCTTCTGTAGGGGATTCAGATGAAGAGATCCTCCTAAAAAATGGTCCAATGACATTTTTGACAACTCAGATAGACCATCATAGAATATACATATGATGCTCCATTCTGGAAGCATGTCAGTAGGACACCTTTTGATCAATTGCTTATATCTTTCCCAAGCTTCATAGAGGGACTCACCTTCCTTCTGTCTGAAGGTTTGGATTTCCTCTCTAAGCTTGCTCATCTTTTGAGGTGGAAAGAATTTGGCCAGGAAAGCACTGACCAGCTTTTCCCAAGAGTTCAGGCTTTCCTTAGGTTGTGAATCCAACCATGTTCTAGCTCTGTCTCTTACAGCAAAAGGGAAAAGCATAAGTCTGTAGACCTCGGGATAAACTCCATTGGTCTTGACAGTGTCACAATTTTGCAAGAATTCATCTAAGAACTGATGAGGCTTAAGCTCAAAGAACTGATGAGGCTTAAGCTAAGAACCAATGGAAGTCCATGAAACTTGCAATTCTGTTACATTAGAAAAACTAATTGAGGCTTAAGCTCAAAGTTGTTTGCTCCAATAGCAGAAATTGAGATACTTCTTCCATAGAAGTTAGAAGAGGGTGCAATAAAGTCACCAAGCATCTTCCTTGCATCTCCACCATTGTTATTGGGTTCGGCCATGTTTCCTTCTTTTTCAAAAATTTCTGTCAGGTCCTCTCTAGAGGGTTGTGCTTTAGCTTCTCTTAGTTTCCTCTTAAGAGTCCTTTCAGGTTCAGGATTAGCTTTAATAAGAATGTCTTTATCCCTGTTCTTGCTCATATAAAAAAGAAGAGAACAGAAAAGAAGAGGAATCCTCTATGTCAAAGTATAGAGATTCCTTTATGTAAGTAGAAGAAGAGAAGAATAGAAGAATGAGAAGAGAAAAAATTTGAACACAGAGAAGAAGAGTGGGTTCAAATTTTGAGTAGAAGAGAAGTGTTAGTAGATAAATAAATAAATAGAAAGAGATGAGAGCGGGAAGAATTCGAAAATTAAATAAAATAAAATAATTTTTTTTATTTTTATTTTAAATATTAGTTATAATTCAAAATTTATGAGAAGAGATAAAATAAAATTTGAAAAAGATAAGAAATAGTAATTAATTCATTTAGTTTTCAAATTTTAGAGAAAAGATATGATTGAAATAGAAGACTTTTAAAATCAAACAAAAAGTCAAGTAGTTAATTGAAAAAGATTTGAAAATCAAATTTGAAAAGAAAAAAAATTTAGAAAAGATTTTGAAATTAAGTTTTGAAAAAGATATGATTGAAATTTATTTTGAAAAAGATTTGAAAAGGAAATTAAAAAGATTTGATTTTGAAATTAAAGTTGATTACTTGACTAACAAGAAACTAAAAGATATGATTTTAAAATTTAAAGATTGAAACTTTTCTTAATAGGCAAGTAGCAACTTGAAATTTTTGAATTTAAAAATTGAATGCTAGCATTAAATCTGAAAATATGAAACAAAAATAAGAAAAAGATTTTGAAAATTTCGAAAATATGAAAGAAGAAATAAAAAAGACTTGATTTTTGAAAAAGATTTGAAAAGATAGAATTTTTAAATTGAAAATTTGACTTGACTCATAAGAAGTAACTAAAATTTTTTTTAAAATTTTTGACTAAGTCAATACAAATTTTCGAAAATTATGAGCAAAATAAGGAAAAGATATTTTTTTTATTTTTGATTTTTAATGAGGAGAGAGACAAACATCAAAATGACTCAAAACATGAAAATTAAAGATCAAAACACATGATGCATGCAAGAACACTTTGAATGTCAAGATGAATACCAAGAACACTTTGAATGTCAAGATGAACACCAAGAACTTATTTTTGAAAATTTTTAAGAAAAGACACACATGCAAGACACCAAACTTAGAAATTTTCAATGTTTAGACACTAACAAATTGAAAATGCATATGAAAAACAAGAAAAGACACAAAACATGAAAATGCAAAGATCAAACAAAGAAAATCATCAAGAACAACTTGAAGATTATGAAGAACAGTTTCATGAATTTTCAAAAATTTTTAGGAAATTAAAAAGATGCAATTGACACCAAACTTCAAAATTAACACTAGACTTGATGTGTGGAAACGATCCAACACAAAACTCACCGGCAAGTATACCGGGTCGCATCAAGTAGTAAAACTCACTTAGAGTGAGGTCGATCCCACAGGGATTGATGGATCAAGCAACTTTAGTGGGTGATTAGTTTAGTCAAGCTAACATTGAGTGATTTGAGTGACAATTGAAGCAACAGAAAGTAAATAACAAGAAATCATAAATTGCAGAAAGTAAATTGGACAGAAACTTAAAGAGCAAGAAATGTAAATTGCAAGAATCTTAAATGACAAGAAATGTAAAGTGCATGAAATATAAAGGGGAGTGGGTGCTGGAAATTAAAGAGAGCAATAGATCACGCAACTGGAAATTTAAATTGCAGGAAGAATAAATTGGGAACAATGTAAGCAGAGAAGCAAAATTGCAGTGAATAAGAACTTAGGGCAATTGCAGGAAATGTAAATTGGAAGCAATGCAACAGAAAGTAAAAATGCTTGAAAGATTAAAAACAGAAAATGACTGGTGCTTAATTTGCAGCAATTTAAAAGAAGGTTGAAGATCTCAGGGGTGGAGGAGACTAGAAAACAAGTCTAGATCTCAAGTCCTTCCTTGATCCAACAAGAGAAAAGTTGCAGAGAATAAAAAAAAAAGATTGCAGAAGAAGTAAAGAGAAGTTGCAGATAGAGAATGAAAACAGAATTTCTTCCAATCTCAATCCAAAATTTAAAACAGAAATGAAAATTAAAGAGAGAGTTTTCTAACGCTACTACTCCCTAGTGGAGCTAGCCTCTCTACAATTCAGCTCCCTTAATGAGATGGAATTGATGCCTTTATATAGGCTTTACAAAGTGAAAATGAAAAATAAAATTGAAATTCTAAACAAATTACAAAATAAATTCCTTAACTAACTAATTCTTGTGCCTTTGAGTGATGATAATGGGCTTAGCTTGCTTTGGATTTGAGGAGAAGTGGATCTGGATGGCCTTGGTTTAATTGGTAAAGAATTGAATTAAATTGGATTTTTATTGAATTTTTGGCCCATGTGAAAATTGCTCCCAGGAGGATGCTCAGCTCAAGTGGGGAGCAGAGCATTGGAGCTTATGTTGGAGATCCTTTGTAGCGTGCCTTGGCTGGGAGAAGCATCAGGGGAATGCTCAGCTCACAAGGTGAGCTGAGCATTGGGGCCTTGTACACATGTCTTGCTCCCTGGCTGTGTCACATGTTGCGCCTTGCCTTCCCTGGACCGTGTCAAGCATTTGTGTGATGCACCATGAGTAGTGCTCAGCTCTCCTTGTGAGCTGAGCATTGGTGCTTCCAAGGGGAGGTCCCAAGTTCAAGCCTTGGTGAAAGCATTTGAGGAACAATTTTCCTTGATTTTTCATGAAGAGGAGCACGACAATGCTCTCCAAGAGAGCGCTGTGCTCTCCTTGGGAGCGCTACTTCCTTGGCTTCCCTTGGTCTCCCTCTTCGAACCTTGGTGGAGGCATTAGCTGATTTTTTTGCTTATTTTTTGCCCTTAAAGATGCATTTCGTTCGTACCTCAATTTCATGCCAAATATGGATTGCCATACATCGTTGGAAAGCTCTGAATGTCAGCTTTCCAATGCAACTAAAAGCACATCAATCGGACATCTGTAGCTCAAGTTATAGCCCTTTGAAGAAGGCATAGTCATGCTGTGAGCGCCCAGATTTTAACTTAGCGAAAATTTTGCTTCCAACCTCATCTTTGCATCAGGGTAATGCTCAGCTCTTGGCAAGAGCGGAGCATTGTATGCTGATTGCCTATTCTCCTTTAATTTAGTCATGGGCCACGCTTTTAAAAGCGTGGCCTAAGGCTCCAAAGTGTGCTCTAACTTCAAAGTGTTCCCCAAAGCTCTTTCTTCCTCCTTTTTAGCTTATTTTGTGCTTCTTTGCTTCTTTTTCTTCTTATTTCCTACAAGATTTATAAAATTAAAAGATCAAGAAAATATACCATTTAAGTGCAAAAGCATTCATTCTTCAAGCACAAATCATCAATTTCTTGTATGAATAAGCATAGAAAAACATGACATAGTGACATGTCATCAAGACTCAAACAAGAAACATCAAATTTTTGGTTCTTATGATTTTATTAAATTTTTTTGGTATTTTTCAAAAATTAATTGGAAAAAGAAAAATAAGGATTTCAAAATTTCTAATGAGAATTCCAGGAATCATGCAATGTTAGTCTAAAGCTTCGGTCTAGGAATTAGACATGGCTTACTAGCCAGCCAAGCTTTCAGTGAAAGCTTCGGTCCAAAACACTAGACATGACCAATGGCCAGCCAAGCTTCAGCATACAAATCAGACATACAACAGCTGATCAGAAGGGAGTCCAAGGGCTCTTGCCATGATAAGTGGAAGCCTCAGTCCAAAAATTAGACATGGCTTAGCAGCCAGCCAGGCTTCAACAGATCATGATGAAACTCTAGAATTCATTCTTAAAAATTCTGAAGTCATAGAATAATTTATTTTTTTTGATAATTTTTTGAAAATAAAAAGAATAAAAAAAAACTTAAAATTAAAATAAAATTACCTAATCTGAGCAACAAGATGAACCGTCAGTTGTCCAAACTTAAACAATCCCCGGCAACGGCGCCAAAAACTAGGTACGCACGATTGTAATCTCAACTCCTTTTCACAACTCCGCATAACTAACCAGCAAGTGCACTGGGTCGTCAAAGTAATAAACCTTACGTGAGTAAGGGTCGATCCCACGGAGATTGTCGGCTTGAAGCAAGCTATTGTCATCCTTGTAAATCTCAGTCAGGCAGATTCAATTGGTTATGAAGTTTTGATTATTAAAATATAAATAAAATATAAAATAAAGATAGAAATACTTATGTAATTCATTGGAGGGATTTCAGATAAGCGTGTGGAGATGCTTGTGCTTCTGAATCTCTCCTTTTTGGGCTGTTTTTGACCCAGTTTTCGGCCCAGAAAACACAGATTAGAGGCTATAAAGTGGGGGAATGCATCCATTCATCAACAACAACAATTAATACAACTCATAATTCAGAATTTTAGGATTAGATGTAGTTTTAGAGAGAGAGGTTCTCTCCTCTCTCTTAGGTTTTAGGATTTAGGATTTCTCTTAGGATTAGGATTTCATCTTCTTCAATCACAGGTTCAATATTCCTTTAATTTATTTTCTACTTTTATTTATTCTATTACTTTAATTGTCATTTATCTTTTCAATTTGGCTTATGAACCATTCATGTTATGATTTTCTTAATTAATGCAATTTGAGGTATTTCAGATTTAAGATTTCTTTCTTTTATTTATGTTACTGCTGCTTCCCATCTGAAGGCATTTTTATTCAAGTAGATTTTCTCCTGTTGCTTTGGTTAAGTAATTGGTAACACTTGAGTTATCAAACTCAGCTGTTGATTGAAATTGGAATTCTCTGCTGGTTAATTTGTACTCCAATAACTCTAGTCTTTCCATAGGAGTTGACTAGGACTTGAGGATCAAATTAATTAGTCCACTTGACTCTCCTTTGTTTAGCAAGGGTTAATTAAAGTAGGAGCAGAATCCAATTCTCATCACATCTGATAAGGATAACTAGGATAGGACTTCAAATTCTTAGACCTTGCCAAGAGATTTTTATAATTACTAATTTATTTTTCTTGCCATTTAAATTACTTGTTCCTTATTTCAAAAACCCAAAAATACAGTTTTACTCATAACCAATAATAATTCATACCTCCCTGCAATTCCTTGAGAAGAAAACCCGAGGTTTAAATACTTCGGTTATCAATTTTATTGGGTTTTGTTACTTGTGACAACCAAACTTTTGTCCGAAAGAATTCTCTATTGGTTTAGAAACTATACTACCAACGCGATTATATTTTTATGAAATTCTAAATTAGCAAGAATCAGTTCGTCAAAATGGCGCCGTTGCCGGGAAATTGCAAACCTGTAGCTTATTATTGGTTATTGTAAATATCTGCTTTTTGCTTGTTTATTTGTTTTTATTTTTGTTTTTATTTTTGCTTTTTCGTGTTCATCTTGACCGAGTCCATGGGGTTAGAACCTTCATGGGAGAGGCTAGAACCAATTGGCAGCATTCCTGAGATCCGAAAAGTCTAAACCTTGTCTGTGGTATTCTGAGTATGATCTGGAACGGGATGACTGTGACGAGCTTCAAACTAACGAATGTTGGGCATAGTGACAGTGTGCAAAAGGATAGAGAGATCGTATTCCAACACAAGTGAGAACCAACAGATGATTAGCCGTGCGGTAGCTGTACCTGGTATTTTTCATCCGAGATGAGAGATCCAACAGTTGATTAGCCGTACAGAAACCGTGCTTGGTACAAAAATAAAAACAAACAAACAAAAAGCAAAAATATTTACAATACCCAATAATAAGACACACATTTGCAATTCCCAGCAACGGCGCCATTTTGACGTTGGGATTTTTGCCAGTAAAGAATGTCATAAAAACAGTCGCGTTGTAGATATAGTCTCTAAACCGACAAAAATCCCTTCGTACAAACGTTTTGGTTGTCACAAGTAACAAACCCCTTTTAAATTGATAACCGAGTATTTAAACCTCGGGTCGTCTTCTCAAGGAATTGCAGGGAGGTATGTTCTTATTATTGGTTATGAGTCTTGTAAATTGGGGGTTTTAATGTATAAGATAAAGAGCAAGAATAGTAAATAGCAAGAAAGTAATATTGTATTAAATTAAATAAATAATAAAACTCTTGGCAAGGTATTATAACTGGACGTCCTATCCTTGTCAATTGCGATGAGAATTGGGTTTTAATCCCACTTTGTTAACCTCTAACTATGAAGGTAAATCAAGTGGATTAATTAGCTTAATCCTCAGGTCCTAGTCAATTCCTATGGAAAGACTAGAGTTATTGGAGCAACTCCCAATTTCAACCACTGCTTTATTTGACAGCTCACACGTTACCAATAAATTAACCATAGCCAAAAGGGAAAAATCCTAATTATTTATATAATAAAAAGGAGCAATCATAAGTCTGAAATACCTCAAGATATATTAAATAGAAAATCAATCTAAATATAGAGAGTCATAAACAAAATTGAGAAAAGAAATAAAAAGAACATTGAACCTGGGAAGAAGTTGAAATAATAAGGTTATAATAATAATACATCATAATTCCTTTAAGAGGAATCCTAATCCTAAATCCTAAGAGAGAGGAGAGAACCTCTCCCTCTAAAAACTACATGAAAAGTGAATTATGGAAGCCTCCTCATGAATGGATGCAATCCCCCACTTTATAGCCTCTAATCTGTGTTTTCTAGGCCGCAAACTGGGTCAAAAACAGCCTAGAATTCGCTGGTTGCGAATTCAGATTCGCTGATTTTCGTCACTTGCGACGCGGCCGCATGGGTCACGCGGTCGCGTCACCTAGCCTCAGAGCAACTATGGCATATTATATATCAAATCGAAGCCCCGGACGTTAGCTTTCCAACGAAACTGGAACCGTGTCGTTTGGACCTCTATAGCTAAAGTTATAGCCGTTTGAGTGCAGAGAGGTCAGGCTGGACAGCTTAGCAATTTCTCCAACTTCTTGCATTCCTTCCACTTTTGCATGCTTTCTTCCCATCCTCCAAGCCATTTCTGCCTTATAATATCTGAAAACACTTAACACACATATCAAGGCATCTAATGGTAATAAGAGAGGATTAATAATAAGCAAATATAAGATCAAAGAAGCATGTTTTCAATCAAAGCACATAATTGGGAAGGCAAATGTAAAACCATGCAATTAATATGAATAAGTGGGTAAAGAGTTGATGAAATCCACTCAATTGAGCACAAGATAAACTATAAAATAGTGGTTTATCAACCTCCCCACACTTAAACACTAGCATGTCCTCATGCTAAGCTCAAGAGAAGCTATAAAGGTGAAGAGGAATGATAGAATGTATGAAATGCATTCCTATCTATATGAATGCAACTAAATGTGAAATGATTCTACCTACTTAGTTAAAAATAAAAAAATCTTTCAAGAACAAATATGAACTGGATTTCACTAATTCAAATCATAAAAAAGAAGCACAAATAGACTTGTAAGAATAAAATAGCTTATGAAAGCAGGGAACAAGGAATTGAGCATCGAACCCTTACTGGTAGTGTATACACTCTAATCACTCAAGTGTTTTAGGTTCGATTCTCTCAATTCTCTACTAACCTTGCTTTCTAAGGCTTGCTCTTCATCTAACAATCAACACAAATTTAATGCACAAATACACAAATCAGGAGGTCTTTTAAGGGTTGTAATGGGGTTAGGGTCAAGGTAGGACTGTATTTGGCCAAGTGGACTAAAATCTGAATCCTTAATTAACTTAAACTTTTCACCTAACTTAAACAATCCATGTAATCATAATACAAGACCTAACTATCCATTAACCATGTTTTCCACATATTCATGCATTCTAATTCTAAATATCGTACATATGCATTGCTTTCACCACTTACTTTGGGACATTTTGTTCCCTTTCTCTTATTTGCACTTTTTTTTTCTTTTTCTCTCTCTCTTTTTTTTTGTATATGTATATATATATATATATATTTTTTCATTTTCTTTTGTTTTTTTTTTAAATGCATATGATTAAATTATTGAATGCATGAATCATGTTCTAAACATTTCTTTCACATTTTCATAAAGATATATAATACCTAATTCTTAAACCAAATATTTCCAAACCCACTTTTTCCACACTTAAATCATAAGCACTCTCACTAGTCTAAGCTAACCAAGGATTCAAATTAAGGACATTATTGTTTTTCGCTTAGAGTTAATGATGTGCTAAATAAAAAGAACAAAGGGGTACAATAGGCTCAAAATTGGTTTGCAAGGGATAATGAAGGGTTAAGGCCATATGGGTATGTAAGCTCAGTGAAACAAAGGCCTCAATCATATAAGTGCATGCATACATCAAACCATGGAAATATAGAATTAAGCAAGACAAAGATCATAATTTTAGAGAGAAAAACACACAAAAAAAATATATTGGTTGATAAAATGCAACCAATTCAAATAGGCTAAAAATCTCACAGGTTTTGTGTATTCGAGCTCTAAACCATGTTCCAATATAATTTTTCTTCAAACAAGTGTAACAAAAAAAATTTTATTCAAATTAGTGAAATACTTTAAAAAGTTTCTTGAAAAAGAAAATATTACTTTAACCAAGTGGTAAAATATGCAAAAATCAAACAAATATGCAATCAATCATGCAAATGCAACAATGAACAAACAAAGAAAATAAAACAATGGTGTTGAGATGAAAGTACTAACCCACGGAGATCGGTGTCGACCTCCCCACACTTAAAGATTGCACCGTCCTCGGTGCATGCTGAGATTTGCAGGTGGATGGGTTGTTTCGACTGTTGCTTTTCTCTAAGAATTGTGCAGATGGACTTGTCTGTCTCCCCTTGTAAAATGTTTTCCGCTTCCCTTCCGGGTGGCCATCCTAAAAGAAAAAGGGAAGAAGAGTAACCCAGAAATAGAGATAAGAAAATAAAAGAAGTATGGGTTAATGCCAAATGATAAGGGTCTCATTTACATGGAAGCTTCAACATGTAAGTGAGAAAACAATAGAAGCCATGGCATACCAGTGGTGCAGAATATGCAACAATGGGGAAGAGAGTGAAGAAAGAAAGATAATATAAATTAAAAATCAATACAAAAGTAATACAGGTATAAAAGATTGGCATTGATTTAAATAATATTACCTAACCAGAATAAAATAAGTCATAAGCACCAAGATAATACCAGAAAAGAAATAACAGTTGAATAAGAACATTTGAACACCAATGGTAAAATAATAAATTTATAAAAATATGCAATGGATGAAAGTATGCAAATAAATAAAATAAAATAAAATGAGAAGGAAAAAGGATAAGAAGAAGAAAAAGAAAGTGAGAAAGGAGAGAGAAGGAAGAAATTAGGATTAGAAAAGAGAAGATAAGAAAATTGGCACTAATCTGGATAGGTTGTGCGACGCTGGCGACGCGGTTGCGTGGGTGACGCGGTCGCGTGGTGTGCGATAAGGTCGGGTGACGCGGACGCGTGGGGCAAGCGATCGCGTGACTTGATTTGTGCTAGTGGCACAAGTGCAGCCTCGCGGTCGCACAACTCTCTGTTTGAAAACTCTTTTTGCCAAAATTCTGGGTGACGCGATCGCGTGAGTGGCCATCATGGGGATATGATGCGGACGCGTGGGGCACGAGTTCGCGTGGTGAGGCTTGGGCTTCCAGCACGAGTCCAACCCAACTCCAGCTCAACTTTCGGCCATGCACCCAGTTGACGTCGATTTTCAGGTCACACAGCCGCGTGGGTGACGCGGTCGCGTGAGAGGCCATTATTCCCAGGTGACGCGGTTACGTCGGCGACGCTGTCACGTGGGACGGTTTGTGCCATTGGCACGCCTCCTGCGCTGCTCCTACGTAACTCTCTGTTCATTTATTTTTTTCTTCACTCCCCTTGCGACGCAAACGCGTCGCTGATGCGGTCGCGTGGTCGCTTTCTCTTTTTTTTTTTTTTGTAATCTGAAAAATACAGAATGCAGTGTTAATATGAATGTGATGCAAAACTCCAGGTTCAATATAACAAAATAAAATAAAATTCAAAAACAAATAAAACTAAATAAAAATGAAAAATGACGATCATACCATGGTGGGTTGTCTCCCACCTAGCACTTTTAGTTAAAGTCCTTAAGTTGGACATTTGGTGAGCTTCCTGTTATGGTGGCTTGTGCTTGAACTCATCCAGGAATCTCCACCAATGTTTGTATCTCCAGTAACCTTCGGGATCCCAAACTAGGCACAGAAAGCCTTCAAGTAAGTTAAAGCAAGTGACCAGGCCCCAAGAGTGGTGATTGATAGAATAGATTCCGGGGTCCCAGACCTTGCCTTTGCACCCATCTTGTTGTTGATCATCATCATTTTTCCACTTGGGTGGTGAACAGTCAGAATTCTCACTGAGACATCTAAACAGCTTCTTAGACCCATTCAGTTGAGCTTTATACCAACCTTTGCATTTAAACTTAAAGCTTCCAACCATAATGAACCTTGCAGGACAATTCTTACCACTGGCCATCTTCCTCTTACTCTTAATATCACAAAGAGCTCTAAGTTGACCATCCGTCTCCAGTAGCCCATATTCAAGTGGGATTAGAAAGCTATGGGATATGAATTTTACCCATTTGAATGTTGTGAAGGATGATGGCAACTTAGGGGGAGGTATTTTTAATGAAATTGCAAGCTCCACTCCCTTGTGCTCTTTTCTGATAACTACCACCTCTTTGCAAGCTTCTTCAATTTCAACCTCTTCCTCTTGGCAGCTCTCTTCCAATTTAATCTCCTCTTCATTGCTTTCCAAGGGCATGGGAGGTTGTGCTTCTTCTTCTTGAATCTCCATTTCTTGATCAACCTCTTCCAAGTCTTCAACTATGATATGCTTTGGAGGTTGTACACCCTCCTCAGCATCAATTTCAACCGTCTTGGAAGGAGGCTCTATGACTGGACTTTCCCATGGAGGTTCTACATCTCCTAAGTCTTCAACCATTTCTTCTTCTTCTTGAACAATGACAGCTTCTTCTACTTGTTCTAGTACGAATTCATTCTCTGTCTTGTCCACTGGGGTTTCTGGTATCTCCTTCGTGCTATGCTCTTCACTAGACTGTCCACATGGGGCTGTGGCTGATCCTTGTATATTTAAGCGTCTAGAAGCCCATTGAATTAATACTTGCCCCAGTTGTTGAACGGTTGCCTGACATCGATCCACTGTTTTCTTGAGACGATCCTTTGCCTCTTGATGCACTCGGCTTTCATAAATAGGATCATAGTGCTCTTGGATTGATAGATATGGAGATGGTGAATATTGAAGTGGTGGTTCTTGTGAGTAATTGGGTTGGAATTAGGGTGGTTCTATATATGGTTCATATGGCTCATAAGGTGGTTGGTATGGTGGTTGAGGGTTAGGGTCATATGGAGGTGAATGGTGGTAGTTGGCTTGTGAGTGTGGTAGTTCAAAGTTATGTTGAGGAAAGGGTTCATAGGCATATGGAGGTGGTTGTTGATAGTCCATTGGAGGTGGTTGTTGCCATGAGGGTTGATCAAATCCTTGTGGCTCCTCCCATCTTTGATTGTTCCAACCTTGATGCCTGTTCTCATTGTAATTTCTTCTTCATGCAACATAATTGTAACGAGACTCATAGCTAAAGGGGTGAGAGTTCATAGTAGTAAATAAAAATTAAAAATGAAAATAAGAATAAATTTAAATTAAAAGGTTATTTAAATTTTGAATTTGAAAATTAAATTTTGAAATTTTGAATTTTAAATTTTTGAAATTTGAATTTTTGAAATTTGAAATTTGAAAATTTTTAAATTTGAATTTTGAAAAATTTTTAAATTTGAATTTTTGAAATTTGATTTTTGAAATAAGATAAGATAAAAAAGTTTTAAAATAAAAATCAATAACCTCTTAATTTATGAAAAAGCAAAAATAAAAACAAAAATAAAAACAAACAAACAAAAAGCAAAAATATTTACAATACCCAATAATAAGGCACACGTTTGCAATTCCCCGGCAATGGCGCCATTTTGACGTTGGGATTTTTGCCAGTAAAGAATGTCATAAAAACAGTCGCGTTGTAGATATAGTCTCTAAACCAAAAAAAATCCCTTCGTACAAACGTTTTGGTTGTCACAAGTAACAAACTCCTTTTAAATTGATAACCGAGTATTTGAACCTCGGGTCGTCTTCTCAAGGAATTGCAGGGAGGTATGTTCTTATTATTGGTTATGAGTCTTGTAAATTGGGGGTTTTAATGTATAAGATAAAGAGCAAGAATAGTAAATAGCAAGAAAGTAATATTGTATTAAATTAAATAAATAATAAAACTCTTGGCAAGGTATTATAACTGGAAGTCCTTTCCTTGTCAATTGCGATGAGAATTGGGTTTTAATCTCAATCTGTTAACCTCTAACTATGAAGGTAAATCAAGTGGATTAATTAGCTTAATCCTCAGGTCCTAGTCAATTCCTATGGAAAGACTAGAGTTATTGGAGCAACTCCCAATTTCAACCACTGCTTTATTTGACAGCTCACACGTTACCAATAAATTAACCATAGCCAAAAGGGAAAAATCCTAATTATTTATATAATAAAAAGGAGCAATCACAAGTCTGAAATACCTCAAGATATATTAAATAGAAAATCAATCTAAACATAGAGAGTCATAAACAAAATTGAGAAAAGAAATAAAAAGAACATTGAACCTGGGAAGAAGTTGAAATAATAAAGTTGAAATAATAATACATCCTAATTCCTTTAAGAGGAATCCTAATCCTAAATCCTAAGAGAGAGGAGAGAACCTCTCCCTCTAAAAACTACATGAAAAGTGAATTATGGAAGCCTCCTCATGAATGGATGCAATCCCCCACTTTATAGCCTCTAATCTGTGTTTTCTGGGCCGCAAACGGGGTCAAAAACAGCCCAGAATTCGCTGGTTGCGAATTCAGATTCGCTGATTTTCGTCACTTGCGACGCGGCCGCATGGGTCACGCGGTCGCGTCGCCTAGCGTCAAGGCAACTATGGGATATTATATATCAAATTGAAGCCCCGGACGTTAGCTTTCCAACGCAACTCGAACCGCGTTGTTTGAACCTCTGTAGCTAAAGTTATAGCCGTTTGAGTGTAGAGAGGTCAGGCTGGAAAACTTAGCAGTTTCTCCAACTTCTTGCATTCCTTCCACTTTTGCATGCTTTCTTCCCATCTTCCAAGCCATTCCTGCCTTATAATATCTGAAAACACTTAACACACATATCAAGGCATCTAATGGTAATAAGAGAGGATTAATAATAAGCAAATATAAGATCAAAGAAGCATGTTTTCAATTAAAGAACATAATTGGGAAGGCAAATGTAAAACCATGCAATTAATATGAATAAGTGGGTAAAGAGTTGATGAAATCCACTCAATTGAGCACAAGATAAACCATAAAATAGTGGTTTATCAGAAGCCATGCGTGTTTGGAGAAGAAGACAGTAGGAAAGCAGAGATTCAGACGACAGAGCATTTCCGGAACCTCAACCTGTTCCTCATTACTGAATCACAAGTACCATTTATTTCATGTTATTTCCTTTTCATAAACAAAATCAATTTTATCATTAATCTCCTGACTAAGATTTACAAGATAACCATAGCTTGCTTCAAGCCGACAATCTCCGTGGGATCGACCCTTACTCACGTAAGGTATTACTTGGACGACCCAGTGCACTTGCTGGTTAGTTGTGCGGAGTTGTGAAAAGTGTAATCACAATTCCGTGCACCAAGTAATTGGCGCTGTTGTTGGGGATTGTTCGAGTTTGAACAACTGACGGTTCATCTTGTTACTAGATTAGGAAAAAATTTATCTTTTTGGTTTAGAGTCACTAAAATTGAGTCTTCTATTATTGTTTTTTTTTTGTTAAAACTTTAAAATTATTGTTTTCTTTTTCTATATTTTTTAAAAAAATTTTAATAAATAGATAAAAACCAATAAATTAATAATTGAGTCTTCTGTTTGAGTTTAGTTTCATGTTTTAAGTTTGGTGTCAATTGCATGTTTTTATTTTCCATCAATTTTTCGAGTTGCATGTTTTTATTTTTCTTCATATTTTTTAATTACATGTTCCTTGTTCTTTCTTGATCTTCAAGTTGTTCTTGTTTATTTTCCTTGTTTGATCTTTAGTTTTTCTTGTTTTCTGTCTTTCCTTGTTTTTCTTGTGCAATTTCGAATTATTAGTGTCCAAAGTATAAAAATTTTTAAGTTTGGTGTCCTTTGTGTTTTTATTTTCCTAAAGATTTCCAAAATTTGTTCTTGGTGTTCATCTTGACATTCAAAGTGTTCTTGGTGTTTATCTTGACCTTCAAAGTTTTCTTGTTTGTTTTCTTTGTTTTGATCTGAAAACTCTAAGTTTTGTGTCTTTTACTTGTTTTTCTCTTTCCTCATTAACTTCAAACAAAATATATCTTTTCTCTTTATTTTAATTGAATTTTCAAAATTTACACAAAAAATCATATTTTTATTTTAAAATTTTTATCTTATCTTATCTTAGTTTTAAATTTCAAAATTCAAATCTTTTTCAAAAATCATATCTTTTTCAAAATCTTATCTTATATTATTTCAAATTTAAATTTCAAATTTCAATCAAATTCCAAAATTTAAAATCCAAATTTCAAAATTTAAATTTAAAATTTCAAAAATCAAACCTTTTCAAAATTTAAAACTTTTTTTTCAAATCTTTATTTTATATTGTTGACTTTTCAAGTTCAAAATTCAAAAATAAAAATTCAAATTTCAAATTTCAAATTTCAAATTTCAAATTTCAAAATTTAAAATTTAAAATTTAATTTTCAAATTTAAAATTTAAATTTCAAAACTTTTTAATTTAAAAACTTATCTTCTCTTAAAATTCCTTATCTTCTCTTACCTAACTTATCTTATCTTTTCTAATATCAAATTTTAAAATCACATCTTTTTCAAATCTTTTATTTTATTTATTTTCTTAATAGTATCTTTAATTTTAAGACATATCTTTTTCAAAACTTCCTAACCACTTTCTCTCTCTTCATTTTTCGAAAATCCTCACCCATAATTTTTCAAATCTTTTTAATTAATTAATTAATTTAGTTTTCTAATTTCTTTTATTTCTTTTTCTTTCCTTAATTTTCAAAACTTGCATCAATTTTTTCTACTTTATTTTAATTTCTTTAATTTAAAAAAAAAGGGGGATAAAATTTTTATTTACAATCCACATCATCTCCCTTTCTCCATCATGGACCTAAGTGGAAATGAACAGTCCAAAAAGACTCTGGGGTCGTATGCTAACCCCACTACTGCTTCATATGGGAGTAGTATCTGTATACCCCCCCAATCAGAGCCAGCAATTTTGAGCTAAATCCTCAGCTCATTATGATGGTGTAGCAAAACTGCCAGTATTCCGGTCTTCCACAGGAAGAACCTACTGAGTTTCTGGCACAGTTCTTACAAATTGCTAACACAGTACGTGATAAGAAAGTAGATCAGGATGTCTACAGATTATTACTGTTTCTATTTGCTGTAAAAGATCAAGTTAAGAGGTGGTTAAATAACCAACCCACAGCAAGCATAAGAACATGGAAATAGTTATCAAACAAATTCCTGAATAAATATTTTCCTCTAAAAAGGATGACACAGCTAAGGCTGGATATCCAAGGCTTTAAACAAGAGGATAATGAATCTCTTTATAATGCTTGGGAGAGGTACAGAGAGATGCTAAGGAAATACCCCTCTGAAATATTTTCAGAATGGGTGCAGTTAGACATCTTTTACTACGGGCTTATAGAAAAGGCCCAGATGTCTCTAGACCACTCAGCTGGTGTATCTATACACATGAGGAAGACAACTGAAGAGGCTCAAGAGCTCATTGACACAGTTGCTAGAAATCAGTATCTGTACTTAAGTATTGAGTCCTCCATGAAAGAAGAGGCTAAAGCAGTATCCACTGAACTTAGTCCTCCAGAACAAGTTGCTAAACTCAATCAGCAATTGTTTTTTATAACAAAATAGTTAGCAGAATTTAAAGAGATGCTACAAGACACTAAAAATGCTAACAAGAATATGGAAGCACAATTGGATCAGACAAGACAGCAGTTATCTAAACAGATAACAGAAGAGTGCCAAGCTGTTCATTTAAGGAGTGGGAAGACATTGAATATCTCAACTCAAGGCAGCAGAAAGCCAAGAAAGGAACAACTGACAGAGGATGACCAAACCACTGCCCAAAATCCCTCTAAGGACAGTTAGAGCCCAGAGAGAAATGATTCTGGCGTTCAAACGCCAGAAAAGGGTGAAAAGTTGGTGTTAAACGCCCAGCGGACGGCTAATTCTGGTGTCTAAACGCCAAAAAAGGGTGGCAATCTGGCGTTAAACGCCCATACAACACCCAATTATGGCGTTCAAACACCAATGGGGGATCAGACACCTACAAGTGCTGATAACAACACCCTTAGGCAGGCTTCTCCAACCACATCTGTAGGAAGAAAATCTACAGCAACTAAGGTTGAAGAATATAAAGCCAAGATGCCTTATCCTCATAAACTTCGCCAAGTGGAATAGGATAAACAATTTGCCCGCTTTGCAGACTATCTCAAGACTCTTAAAATAAAGATTCCATTTGCAGAGGCACTTGAGCAAATACCCTCTTATGCTAAGTTCATGAAAGAGATCTTAAGTCATAAGAAGGATTGGAGAGAAACTGAAAAAGTTTTCGTCACTGAAAAATGCAGTGCAATCATTCTGAAAAGCATACCAGAGAAGCTTAAAGATCCCGAAAGCTTTATGATACCATGCACCTTAGAGGATGCTTGTACCAAGACAACTCTATGTGATCTTGAGGCAACTATCAACCTAATACCTGCATCCACTATCAAAAAGCTTGGTTTGACTGATGAAGTTAAACCAACCCGGATATGCCTCCAACTTGTTGATGGCTCCATTAAGATTCCATCAGGTGTAATTGGGGACATGATTGTCAAGGTTGGGCCATTTGTCTTTCTCAGTGACTTTGTTGTGCTGGAAATGGAGGACCACAAGAGTGCAACTCTCATTCTAGGAAGACCTTTCCTAGCAACTGGACGAACCCTCATTGACGTCCAAAAAGGGCAGATAACCCTAAGAGTTAATAAGGATAAGTTTAAGTTGAATGCTGTCAAAGCTATGCAGCATCCAGACACATCAAAAGACTGCATGAGCACTGATATCATTGACTCCCTGGTGGAAGAGGTCAATATGACTGACAGTCTCGAATCAGAGCTAGAGGACATTTTTAAAGATGTTCTGCCTGATCTGGACGAACTAGAGAAAACAAAAGAACCTCTAAAAACTCCTCAGGAAGAGGAGAAGCCTCCTAAACCTGAGGTCAAACCACTACCACCCTCCTTGAAATATGCATTTCTGAGAGAAGAGGACACTTTTCAGATAATCATAAGCTCTACTTTAGAACCACAGGAAGAGAAAGCATTAATTCAGGTGCTAAGGACACACAAGACAGCTCTTGGGTGGTCCATAAGTGATCTTAAGGGCATCAGCCCAGCCAGATACATGCACAGATCCTATTGGAGGATGATGCTAAGCCAGTGGTTTAACCACAGAGGCGGCTGAATACAACCATGAAAGAGGTGGTACAAAAAGAGGTCACTAAGTTACTAGAGGCTGGGATTATTTATCCTATTTCTAATAGTCCCTGGGTGAGCCCTGTCCAAGTTGTCCCTAAGAAGGGAGGCATGACAGTAGTTCATAATGAAAATAATAAATTGGTTCCTACAAGAACAGTTACAGGGTGGCGTATGTGTATTGACTACAGAAGGCTCAATACAGCCACCAGAAAGGATCATTTTCCTCTACCATTCATAGACCAGATGCTACAGAGACTAGCAGGTCATGAATACTACTACTTTTTGGATGGCTATTCAGGTTACAACCAAATTGCAGTAGATCCTCAGGACCAAGTGAAAACAGCATTCACATGTCCATCTGGAGTATTTGCCTACAGAAGGATGCCATTTGGTCTGTGCAATGCACCTGCAACCTTTCAGAGGTGCATGCTCTCCATCTTCTCTGATATGGTAGAAAAATTTCTGGAAGTCTTCATGGATGACTTCTCAGTATTTGGAGACTCATTCAGCTCCTGTCTTGACCATCTAGCACTAGTTCTGAAAAGGTGCCAAGAGACTAACCTAGTTTTAAACTAGGAGAAATGTCACTTTATGGTGACTTAAGGAATTATCCTTGGACACAAAATTTCGAACAAGGTAATAGAGGTGGATCAAGCTAAGGTAGAGGTAATTGAAAAATTACCACCACCTGCCAATGTTAAGGCAATCAGAAGCTTTCTCGGGCATGCAGGATTCTATAGGAAGTTTATAAAGGATTTTTCAAAATTTGCAAAACCTCTGAGCAATCTGCTAGCCGCTGATACACCATTTGTCTTTAACACAGAGTGTTTGCAGGCCTTTGAGACTCTGATAGCTAAGCTGGTCACAGCACCAGTCATTTCTACACCAGACTGGACATTACCATTCGAACTAATGTGTGATGCCAGTGACCGCCATTGGTGCAGTCTTGGGACAGAGGCACGACAAGCTTCTGCATGTCATTTATTATGCTAGACTTGTTTTAAATGACACGCAGAAGAATTACACAACCACAGAAAAGGAGTTGCTTGCAGTGGTTTATGCCATTGACAAGTTCAGATCTTATTTAGCAGGATCAAAAGTGATTGTGTACACTGACCATGCTGCTCTAAAATATCTCCTCGCAAAGCAACATTCAAAAACCAGACTCATAAGATGGGTGTTTGATGAGCGGATAATTTATACGCTTTTTGGCATTGTTTTTACATAGTTTTTAGTATGTTTTAGTTAGTTTTTACTATGTTTTTATTAGTATTTATGCAAAATTCACATTTCTGGACTTTACTATTTGTTTGTGTATTTTTCTGTAATTTCAGGTATTTTCTGGCTGAAATTGAGGGACCTGAGCAAAAATCTGATTCAGAGGCTGAAAAAGGACTGCAGATGCTGTTGGATTCTGACCTCCCTACACTTGAAATGGAATTTCTAGAGCTACAGAAACCCAATTGGCGCACTCTAAATTGCGTTAGAAAGTAGACATCCTAGAATTTCCAGCAATATATAATAGTCCATACTTTGCCCCCGTTTTGATAACACAAACTGGCATTTGAATGCCCACTTTCTACCTTATTCTGGCGTTAAATGCCAGAACTGGCATAAAAGCTGGAGTTAAACGCCCAAACTGGCACCAAAGCTGGCGATTAACTCCAAGAAAAGTCTCAACATGTGAAAGCTTCAATGCTCAGCCCAAGCACACACCAAGTGGGCCTGGAAGTGGATTTATACACTTAGTTACTCATTTTCTGTAAACCCTAGTGACTAGTTTAGTATAAAAACTACTTTTAGTGATTTATATTATATCTTTCGATCATCTTTTGACCATCTTTGTATCACTTTTGATCTATTGATCACGTTTAGGGGGCTGGCCTCATGGCCATGCCTGGACGTTCATCACTTATGTATTTTCAACGGTGGAGTTTCAACACTTCATAGATTAAGGTGTGGAGCTCTACTGTTCCTCATGAACTAATGCAAAGTACTATTGTTTTTATATTCAATTCAAGCTTATTCTTATTCTAAGATATTCATTCGCACCCAAGAACATGATGAATGTGATGATTATGTGACACTCATCACCATTCTCATCTATGAATGCGTGCCTGACAACCACTTCTGTTCTACATGAAAATGAGCTTGAATGCGTATCTCTTAGCCTCCATTCCGAAAGATCGGAGTCTTTGTGGTATAAGCTATAATCAATTGGCAGCATTCTTGAGATCCGGAAAGTCTAAACCTTGTCTGTGGTATTCCGAGTAGGATATGGGATGGGATGACTGTGACGAGATTCAAACTCACAAGTGTTGGGCGTAGTGACAGACGCAAAAGGATCAATGGATCCTATTCCAACATGAGTGAGAACCGAGAGATGATTAGCCGTGCTGTGACAGCGCATTTGGACCATTTTCACTGAGAGGACGGACGGTAGCCATTGACAACGGTGATCCCCCAACATACATCTTTCCATGGAAAGGAGTATGAATGATTGAATGAAGACAGTAGGAAAGTAGAGATTCAGAAGGAACAAAGCATCTCCATACACTTATCTGAAATCCCACCAATGAATTACATAAGTATTTCTATCTTATTTTATATTTTATTTATATTTTAATTATCAAAACCTCATAACCATTTGAATCTGCCTGACTGAGATTTACAAGATGACCATAGCTTGCTTCAAGCCGACAATCTCTGTGGGATCGACCCTTACTCACGTAAGGTTTATTACTTGGACGACCCAGTGCACTTGCTGGTTAGTTGTGCGGAGTTGTGAAAAGGAGTTGAGATTACAATCGTGCGTACGAAGTTTTTGGCGCCATTGAGATCACAATTTCGTGCACCAAGTTTTTGGCACCGTTGTCAGGGATTGTTCGAGTTTGGACAACTGACGGTTCATCTTGTTGCTCAGTTTAGGTAATTTTATTATGTTTTTAAGCTTTTTATTTTCGAAAAATTTTCAAAAAAAAATTTATAAAATAAATAAATTATTCTATGTCTTCAGAATTTTTAAGAATGAATTCTAGAGTTTCATGATGATTTGTTGAAGTCTGGCTGGCTGTAAAGCCATGTCTAGTCTTTTGGACTGAGGTTTCAACTTATCATCACAAGAGCTTATTGATTTCTATCAATCTGGCTGTTGAATGTAATGATATGCTAAAGCTTGGCTGGCCATTGGCCATGTCTAGTGTTTTGGACCGGAGCTTTCACTGAAAGCTTGGCTGGCTAGTAAGCCATGTCTAATTCCTAGACCGGAGTTTTAGGCTAACATTGCATGATTCCTGGAATTTTCATTAAAAATTTTTGAATTCCTTATTTTCTCTTTTTCCAATTAATTTTCGAAAAAAAAAATACAAAAAAAATTTATAAAATCATAAAAACCAAAAAAATTTTGTGTTTCATCTTCAAGTAGAGTGTCAAATTTTAAGTTTGGTGTCAATTGCATATTTTTTATTTTCATTAAAATTTTTTAAAACTCATGCATGTGTTCTTGATGAATTTCCTTATTTGATCTTTGCATTTTCTTGTTTTGTGTCTTTTTTTGTTTTTCATATGCATTTTCAATTTGTTAGTGTCTAAACATTGAAAATTTCTAAATTTGGTGTCTTGCATGTGTTCTTTTCTTAAAAATTTTCAAAAACATGTTCTTGATGTTCATCTTGACAATCAAAGTGTTCTTGGTGTTCATCTTGACATTCAAAGTGTTCTTGCATGCATCATGTGTTTTGATCTTGAATTTTCATGTTTTGCATCATTTTTATGTTTTTCTCTCTCCTCATAAAAAATCAAAAATAAAAAAATATCTTTCCTTATTTCACTCATAAAAATTTTCAATTTAAAAATTCTATCTTTTTCAAATCTTTTTCATTTTTTCTTTCATATTTTCGAAAATTTCAAATTGATTTTCAAAATCTTTTTCTTATTTTTGTTTCATATCTTAGGATTTATTGCTAGCATTCAATTTTTAGATTAAAAAATTTTAAGTTGGTACTTGCCTATTAAGAAAAGTTTCAATCTTTAAATTTTAAAATCATATCTTTTAGTTTCTTGTTAGTCAAGTAATCAACTTTAATTTCAAAATCAAATCTTTTTAAATTCCCTTTTTCAAATCTTTTTCAAAATAAATTCCAATCATATCTTTTTCAAAACTTAATTTCAAAATCTTTTCTAACTTCTTATCTTTACAAAATTAATTTTCAAATCTTTTTCAATTAACTACTTGACTCTTTTGTTTGATTTTAAAAGTTTTCTATTTCAATCACATCTTTTTCAAAACCAACTAACTACTTTTCTCTCTCCAATTTTCAAAAATCACTAACAATTTTTTAAAAAAAAACTCTTTTTATTTAATTACTTCATTTAGTTTTCAAATTTTTTTCTGTTCTCTTCTTTTTCATATGAGCAGGAGCAAGGATAAAACATTCTTCTTGAAGCTAATCCAGAACCTGAAAGGACTCTAAAGAGGAAGCTAAGAGAAGCTAAAGCACAACACTCTGGAGAGGACCTGACATAATTTTTCAAAAAAGAAGAGGAGATGGTCGAACCCAATAACAATGGTGGAGATGCAAGGAAGATGCTTGGTGACTTTATTGCACCCTCTTCTAACTTCTATGAAAGAAGCATCTCAATTCCTGCCATTGGAGCAAACAACTTTAAGCTTAAGCCTCAATTAGTTTCTCTAATGCAACAGAATTGTAAGTTTCATAGACTTCCATTGGAAGATCCTCATCAGTTCTTAGCTGAATTCTTGCAAATCTATGACACTGTCAAGACCAATGGAGTTGATCCCGAGGTCTACAGGCTTATGCTTTTCCACAGAGCTAGAACGTGGTTGGATTCACAACCTAAAGAAAGCCTGAACTCTTGGGAAAAGCTGGTCAGTACTTTCCTGGCCAAATTCTTTCCACCTAAAAAGATGAGCAAGCTTAGAGTGGAAATCCAAAACTTCAGACAGAAGGAAGGTGAGTCCCTCTATGAAGCTTGGGAAAGATATAAGCAAATGATCAAAAGGTGTCCTACTGACATGCTTTTAGAATTGAGCATCATATGTATATTCTATGATGGTCTGTCTGAGTTGTCAAAAATGTCATTGGACCATTTTACATTGAAATGGTTGCAAATAACCAGTTCATGTACATCTCTGAGAGGAGTCTTGTGAACAATGGGACGCCTCATAAGAAGAGAGTTCTTGAAATTGATACTCTGAATGCCATATTGGCTCAGAATAAAATATTGACTCAGCAAGTCAATATGATTTCTCAGAGTCTGAATGGATTGCAAGCTGTATCCAACAGTACTAAAGAAGCATCTTCTGAAGAAGAAGCTTAAGATCTTGAGAACCCTGCAATGGCAGAGGTGAATTACATGGGAGAACCCTATGGAAACACCTATAATCCTTCATGGAGAAATCATCCAAATCTCCCATGGAAGGACCAACAGAAGCCTCAACAAGGCTTCAATAATAATGGTGGAAGAAATAGGTTTAGCAATAGCAAGCCTTTTCCATCATCTTCTCAGCAACAGACAGAGAATTCTGAACAGAGCCATTCTGGCTTGGCAACCATAGTCTCTGATCTATCCAAGACCACACTAAGTTTCGTGAATAAAACAAGGTCCTCTATTAGAAATTTGGAGGCACAGGTGGGTCAGCTGAGTAAGAAGATTACTGAAACTCCTCCCAGTACTCTCCCAAGCAATACAGAAGAAAATCTCAAGAGAGAGTGCAAGGCCATAACCATGACCAACATGGCCGAACCTGGAGAGAGTGAGGAGGACGTGAGTCCCAATGAGAAAAGCCTCATGGGACGTCCTCTGGACAGAAAGGAGTTTATCTTTGAGGAACCAAAGGAATCTGAGGCTCACACAGAGACCATAGAGATTCCATTGAACTTCCTTCTGCCATTCATGAGCTCTTATGAATATTCTTCCTCTGAAGAGGATGAAGACATCACTGAAGAGCAAGTTGCTAAATATCTAGGAGCAATCATGAAGCTGAATGCCAATTTATTTGGTACTGAGACTTGAGAGGATGAACCCCCCCTTGTTCACCAATGAACTGAATGCATTAATGAGGCAGACATTACCTCAGAAGAAATCGGTTCTTGGAAAATTCTTCATACCTTGTACCATAGGCACCATGACCTTTGAGAAGACTCTATGTGACCTAGGGTCAGGGATAAACCTCATGCCACTCTCTATAATAGAGAAACTGGGAATCTTTGCGGTACAAGCTACAAGAATCTCACTAGAGATGGCAGACAAATCAATGATACAGGCTTATGGACTAGTGAAGGTTGAAGGCCTTTACATCCCTGCTGATTTCATAATCCTAGACACTGGGAAGGATGAGGATGAATCCATCATCCTTGGCAGACCCTTCCTAGCCACAGCAAAAGCTGGGGATTGTTTGAGTTTGGACAACTGACGGTTCATCTTGTTGCTCAGATTAGGTAATTTTATTTTATTTTTAAGATTTTTATTTCTTATTTTCGAAAATAATACAAAAAAAATTTTTTTTCAATTTCGTTTTTCCCAAAATAATTTTCGAAAAAAAAAAACCAAAAAAAAAAACTTATAAAATCATAAAAACCAAAAATTTTATGTTTCTTGTTTGAGTCTAGTGTCAATTTTTAAGTTTGGTGTCAATAGCATCTTTTTAATTGTTCTTTAATTTTTAAAACTCATGCATGGTGTTTTTCATAATCTTCAAGTTGTTCTTGATGATTTGCTTTGTTTGATCTTTGCATTTTTATGTTTTGTGTCTTTTCTTGTTTTTCATGTGCATTTTCAATTTGCTAGTGTCAAAAGTTTGAAAATTTCTAAGTTTGGTGTCTTGCATGTTTTTCTTTTCTTAAAAATTTTCAAAAATAGTTCTTGGTGTTCATCTTGATCGTCAAAGAGTTATTGGTGTTCATCTTGACATTCAAAGTGTTCTTGCATGCATTGTGTGATTTGATTCATGATTCTCATGTTTTGAGTCTTTTCATTGTTTTTCTCTTTTATCATTAAAAATTCAAAAATAAAAAAAATATCTTTCCCTTATTCACTCATAAATTTTCGAAAATTTGAGTTGACTTTTTCAAAACTTTTTAAAATTTAGTTGTTTCGTATGAGTCAAATCAAATTTTCAATTTAAAAATTCTATCTTTTTCAAATCTTTTCAAAAATCAAATCTTTTTCATTTTTCTTTCATAATTTTGAAATTTTCAAAATTTATTTTCAAACTCTTTTTCTTATTTCCATTTCATATTTTCGAAATTAATGCTAACAATTAATGTGATTGATTCAAAAATTTTTAGTTTTGTTACTTGCCTAATAAGAAAGGTTCAATCTTTAAATTTTAAAATCATATCTTTTTATTTCTTGTTATTCAAGTAATCAACTTGAATTTTCAAAATCAAATCTTTTTAATTTCCAATTCAAATCTTTTTCAAAATGATTTTCAATCATATCTTTTTCAATGTCAATCACATCTTTTTCAAAATCAATTTTCAAAATCTTTTCTAACCTCTTATCTTTTCAAAATTAATTTTCAAATTAAATCTTATCTTGTTTGATTCTTCTCTTTTTCAAAATCACCTAACTAATTTTCCCTCTCTAATTTTCGAAAATCACTAACCTCTTTTTCAAAATTTCTTTTCATTAACTAATTATTTTAAATTTTAATTTTAATTTTATTCCTTTTTGTATTTTCGAATTATAACTAATAAATAAAATAAAAACAAAAATATTTTTCTTTTTTTCTTCTTCTAATTTTCGAAATTCTCTCCCCCTCATCTTTTTCTAATTATTTTATTTATCTACTAAAACTTCTCTTCTTCTTAAAAATTCGAACCCTCTCCCTCTTTCTGTGTTCGAATTATTTTTCCTCCCTTCTACTCACATAAAGGAACCTCTATACTGTGACAAAGAGGATCCCTATTATTTTCTGTTCTCTTCTTTATTTCGTATTAGCAGGAACAATGATAAGAACATTCTTGTTGAAGCTGATCCTGAACCCGAAAGGACTCTAAAGAGGAAGCTAAGGGAAGCTAAAGCACAACTCTCTGGAGAAAATCTGACAGAAATTTTCGAAAAAGAAGGAGACATGGCCGAAAATAATAATAATGGTGGAGATGCAAGGAAGATGCTTGGTGACTTTACTGCACCAAATTCCAACTTATATGGAAGAAGCATCTCAATCCCTGCCATTGGAGCAAACAATTTTGAGCTAAAGCCTCAATTAGTTTCTCTGATGCAACAGAATTGCAAGTTTCATGGACTTCCATCAGAAGATCCTTTTCAGTTCTTAACTGAATTCTTGCAGATCTGTGATACTGTTAAGACCAATGGGGTTGATCCCGAGGTCTACAAGCTTATGCTTTTCCCGTTTGCTGTAAGAGACAGAGCTAAAATAAGGTTGGACTCACAACCTAAAGATAGCCTGAACTCTTGGGATAAGCTGGTCATGACTTTCTTAGCCAAGTTCTTTCCTCCTCAAAAGCTTAGCAAGCTTAGAGTGGATGTTCAAACCGTCAAACAGAAAGAAGGTGAATCCCTCTATGAAGCTTGGGAGAGATACAAGGAACTGACCAAAAAGTGTCCTTCTGACATGCTTTCAGAATGGACCATCCTGGATATATTCTATGATGGTCTGTTTGAATTATCAAAGATGTCATTGGACCATTCTGCAGGTGGATCCATTCACCTAAAGAAAATGCCTGCAGAAGCTCAGGAACTCATTGACATGGTTGCAAATAACCAGTTCATGTACACTTCTGAAAAGAATCCTGTGAGTAATGGGACGCCTCAGAGGAAGGGAGTTCTTGAAATTGATACTCTGAATGCCATATTGGCTCAGACCAAAATATTGACTCAGCAAGTCAATATGATTTCTCAGAGTCTGAATGGATTGCAAGCTGCATCCAATAGTACTAAAGAGGCATCTTCTGAAGAAGAAGCTTATGATCCTGAGAACCTTGCAATAGCAGAGGTGAATTACATCGGTGAACACTATGGAAACACCTATAATCCCTCATGGAGAAATCATCCAAATTTCTCATGGAAGGATCAACAAAAGCCTCAACAAGGCTTTAATAATGGTGGAAGAAACAGGTTTAGTAATAGCAAGCTTTTTCCATCATCCACTCAGCAACAGACAGAGAATTCTGAGCAGAGTCCATCTAGCTTAGCAAATATAGTCTCTGATCTATCTAAGGCCACTCTAAGTTTCATGAATGAAACAAAGTCCTCCATAAGAAATTTGGAGGCACAAGTGGGCTAGCAGAGTAAAAGAGTCACTGAAACTCCTCCTAGTACTCTCCCAAGCAATACAGAAGAGAATCCAAAAGAGAGTACAAAGTCATTACCTTACTTGGTGTGGCCGAACCTAGAGAGGAGGAGAAGGACGTGGATCCTAGTGAGGAAGACCTCCTGGGATGTTCACTGACCAATAAGGAGTTCCTCAATGAGGACCTGAAGGAATCTGAGGCTCATACAGAGACCATAGAGGTTCCATTCAACATGCTTCTGCCCTTCATGAGCTCTGATGAGTATTCTTCCTCTGAAGAGGATGAAGACATCAGTGAAGATCAAGTTGCTAAGTACCTTGGTGCAATCATGAAGCTGAATGCCAAATTATTTGGTAATGAGACTTGGGAAGATGAACCTCCCTTGCTCACCAATGAACTGAATGCATTGGATAGGCAGAAATTACCTCAACAGAAACAGGATCCTAGTAAATTCTTAATACCCTATACCGTAGCCACCATGACCTTTGAGAAGGCTTTGTATGACCTTGGGTTAGGGACAAACCTCTTGCCACTCTCTGTAATGGAGAAACTAGGAATCTATGAGGTACAAGCTGCAAGAATCTCGTTGGAGATGGCAGACAACTCAAGAAAATAGGCTTATGGACTAGTAGAGGACATGCTAGTAAATATTGAAGGCCTTTACATCCCTGCTGATTTCATAATCCTAGACATTGGGAAGGATGAGGATGAATCCATCATCCTTGGAAGACCGTTCCTAGCCACAGTAAAAGCTGTGATTGATGTGGACAGAGGAGAGTTGGTCCTTCAACTAAATGAGGACAACTTTGTGTTTAAAACTCAAGGATCTCCTTCTGTAACCATGGAGAGGAAGCATGAAAAGCTTCTCTCACTGCAGAGTCAACCAAAGCCCCCACAGTCAAACTCTAAGTTTGGTGTTGGAAGGCGACAACCAAACTCTAAGTTTGGTGTTGAATCCCCACATTCAAACTCTAAGTTTGGTGTTGGGAGGTCCCAACAATGCTCTGAACATTTGTGAGGCTCCATGAGAGCTCACTGTCAAGCTATTGACTTTAAAGAAGCGCTTGTTGGGAGGCAACACAATGTTATTTAATTATATCTATTTATTTTCTATTGTTATTTTATATTTTTTTTTAGGTTGATGATCATGTGGAGTCATAAAAACTACTGAAAAATAAAAAAACAGAATGAAAAACAGCATTAAAAATAGCTCACTCTGGAGGAAGAACTTACTGGCATTTAAACGCTAGTAAGAAGCATCAAACTGGCGTTTAACGCCAGAAAGAAGCATCAAGCTAGCGTTAAACGCCAGAAATAAGCACCAGACTGGCGTTTAACGCCAGAACAGAGCATGGAATTGGCGTTAAACACCAGAAACAAGCAGCAAGCTGGCGTTTAACGCCAGACATGCATTCTAAGGGCATTTTGCACGCTTAATTGGAGCAGGGATGCTAAGTCCTTGACCCCACTGGATCTGTGGACCCCACAGGATCCCCACCTACCCCACCTCTTCTTCTCTCCTCTTCACACCTTTTCATAACTCTCTTCCCCAAATACCCTTCACCAATCACCTCCACACCCCTATATAAACCCCTCAACACTACTCCATTTTCACACATTACAACCACCACTTCTCCCCTTGGCCGAATACACCTTCTCCCTCCATCTCCTTCATTTTCTTCTTCTTCTACTACTTCCTTTCTTCTTTTGCTCGGGGACGAGCAAACCTTTTAAGTTTGGTATGGTAAAAGCATTGCTTTTTGCTTTTTCATAACCATCAATGGCACCTAAGGCCAGAGAAACCTCAAGAAAGAGGAAAGGGAAGGCAATTGCTTCCACCTCTGAGTCATGGGAGATAGAGAGATTCATCTCAAGGGTCCATAGCTCAGTAGTAGAGCATTTAACTGCACAACAAGAGAGCCCACTCATGGACCTCAACAAGAGCATGAGGAATTCCCTCACCAAGAAATTCCTGAGATGCCTCAGGGGATACATTTTCCTCTACACAACTATTGGAATAAACAAAGGCAAAGAAGAGACATAGAGGAGCTCAAGAGCACCATTGGTTCTTCAAGAGGAAGAAGACGCCACCCTCACTAAGGTCGACCCGTTCCTTAATCTCCTTGTTCTTATTTTTCTATTTTTCGTTTACTATGCTTTATGTTTATTTATGTTTGTGTCTTTACTATATGATCATTAATGTTTAAGTGTCTATGTCTTAAAGCTATGAATGTCCTATGAATCCATCACCTCTCTTAAATGAAAAATGCTTTTAATCACAAAAGAACAAGAAGTACATGATTTCGAATTCATCCTTGAAACTAGTTTAATTATTTTGATGTGGTGATAATACTTTTTGTTTTCTGAATGAATGCTTGAACAGTGCATATGTCTTTTGAATTTGTTGTTTATGAATGTTAAAATTTTTGGCTCTTGAAAGAATGATGAAAAATGAGAAATGTTATTTGATGATCTGAAAAATCATAAAACTGATTCTTGAAGCAAGAAAAAGCAGTGAATAGAGAAAAGCTTGCAAAAAAAAAAGAAGGTGAAAAAAAAGAAAGAAAAAGAAAAAGCAAGCAGAAAAAGCCAATAGCCCTTAAAACCAAAAGGCAAGGGTAATAAAAAGGATCCAAGGCTTTGAGTATCAGTGGATAGGAGGGCCCAAAGGAATAAAATCCTGGCCTAAGTGGCTAAACTAAGCTGTCCCTAACCATGTGCTTGTGGCATGAAGGTGTCAAGTTAAAAGCTTGAGACTGAGCGGTTAAAGTCGAGGTCCAAAGTAAAAACAGAGTGTGCTTAAGAACCATGGACACCTCTAATTGGGGACTCTAGCAAAGCTGAGTCACAATCTGAAAAGGTTCACCCAGTTATGGGTCTGTGGCATTTATGTATCCAGTGGTAATACTGGAAAACAAAGTGCTTAGGGCCACGGCCAAGACTCATAAAGTAGCTGTGTTCAAGAATCAACATACTGAACTAGGAGAATCAATAACACTTTCTGATTTCTGAGTTCCTATAGATGCCAATCATTCTGAACTTCAAGGGATAAAGTGAGATGCCAAAACTGTTCGGAGGCAAAAAGCTACTAGTCCCGCTCATCCGATTGGAGCTAAGTTTCATTGATAGTTTGGAATTTATAGTATATTCTCTTTTTTTTATCCTATTTCATTTTCAGTTGCTTGGGGACAAGCAACAATTTAAGTTTGGTGTTGTGATGAGCGGATAATTTATATGCTTTTTGGCATTGTTTTTTCATAGTTTTTAGTATGATTTGATTAGTTTTTAATATATTTTTATTAGTTTTTAAATAAAAATCACATTTCTAGACTTCACTATGAGTTTGTGTGTTTTTCTGTAATTTCAGGTATTTTCTGGTTGAAATTGAGGGACTTGAGCAAAAATCAGATTCAGAGGCTGAAGAAGGATTGCAGATGTTGTTGGATTCTAACCTCCCTGCACTCAAAGTGGATTTTCTGGAGCTACAAGAGTTCAAATGGCACTCTCTCAATTGCGTTGGAAAGTAGACATCCAGAGCTTTCCAGAAATATATAATAGTTCGTACTTTTCTCGTGTATAGATGACGCAAACTGGCGTTCAACGCCAGCTCTCTGCCCTATTCTGGAGTTAAACGCCAGAAACAGGTTGCAAAGCAGAGTTAAACGCCAGAAATAGGTTACAAACTGGCGTTTAACTCCAAGGAAGACCTATACATGTGAAAGCTTTAATGCTCAGCCCAAGCACACACCAAGTGGGCCATAAGTGGATTTCTACATCATTTACTTATTTATGTAACCCTAGTAACTAGTTTAGTATAAATAGAACTTTTTACTATTGTGTTAAATATCTTTAGATCATCTCTAGAACACATTATGTAACTTTTACGTTCTGAGACCTCCATGGGAGGCTGGCCACTCGGCCATGTCTACCCTATTATCACTTATGTATTTTCAACGGTAGAGTTTCTACACACTATAGATTAAGGTGTGGAGCTCTGCTGTTCCTCATGAATTAATGCAAAGTACTATTGTTTTTCTATTCAATTCAAGCCTATTTCTTCTCTAAGATATTCATTCGCACACAAGAACATGATGAATGTGATGATTATGTGACGCTCATCATCATTCTCACTTATGAACCCGTGCCTGACAAACACTTCCGTTCTACATGTAAACAAGCTTGAATGTGTATCTCTTAGCCTTCTGATCTACGATCAAAGTCTTCGTGGTATAGGCTAGAATTATTGGCGGCCATTCTTGAGATCCGGAAAGTCTAAACCTTGTCTGTGGTATTCCGAGTAGGATCTGGGAAGGGATGGCTGTGACGAGCTTCAAACTCACGAGTGCTGGGCGTAGTGACAGACGCAAAAGGATTACTAATTCCTATTCCAGCATGATCAAGAACCGACAGATGATTAGACGTGCGGTGACAGCGCATTTTGGACCATTTTCACTGAGAGGACGGGATGTAGCCATTGACAACGGTGATGCCTAACATAAAGCTTGCCATGGAAAGGAGTATGAAGGATTGGATGAAAGCAGTAGGAAAGTGGAGATTCAGAAGGAACTAAGCATCTCTATATGCTTATCTGAAATTCTCACCAATGAATTACATAAGTATCTCTATCTTTATTTTACGTTTTATTTAACTTTTAATTATTAAAACTCTATAACCATTTGAATCTGCTTGACTGAGATTTACAAGGTGACCATAGCTTGCTTCAAGCCGACAATCTCTGTGGGATCGACCCTTACTCATGCAAGGTTTTATTACTTGGACGACCCAGTGCACTTGCTGGTTAGTTGTGCGAAGTTGTGACAAAGAGCTAAAATTATGAACGTGCGCATGAAGTTTTTGGCGCCATTACCAAGGAATGAACGATCACGATTTCGTACACCAGCTCTTGAAAGAATAATGAAAAAAGAGAAATGTTATTGATAATCTCAAAAATCATAAAATTGATTCTTGAAGCAAGAAAAAGTAGTGAAGAACAAAGCTTGCGAAAAAAAATGGCAAAAATAAAAGAAAAAAGAAAGAAAAAGAAAAAGCAAGCAGAAAAAGCCAAGAGCTCTTTAAACCAAAAGGCAAGAGCAAAAAGCCAGTAATCCTTTAAACCAAAAGGCAAGGGTAAAAAGGATCCAAGGCTTTGAGCATTAATGGATAGGAGGGCCCAAATGAATAAAATTCTGGCCTAAGCGGCTAAACCAAGCTGTCCCTAACCATGTGCTTGTGGCGTGAAGGTGTCAAGTAAAAAGCTTGAGACTGAGCCGTTAAAGTCGTGATCCAAAGCAAAAAGAGTGTGCTTAAGAACCCTAGACACCTCTAATTGGGGACTCTAGCAAAGCTGACTAACAATCTGAAAAGGTTCACCCAATTATGTGTCTGTGTCATTTATGTATCCGGTGGTAATACTGGAAAACAAAGTGCTTAGGGCCACGGCCAAGACTCATAAAGTAGCTGTGTTCAAGAATCAACATACTGAAGTAGGAGAATCAATAACACTATCTAAATTCTGAGTTCCTATAGATGCCAATCATTTTGAACTTCAAAGGATAAAGTGAGATGCCAAAATTGTTCAGAGGCAAAAAGCTACTAGTCCCACTCATCTAATTGGAGCTAAGTTTCATTGATATTTTGGAATTTATAGTATATTCTCTTTTTTTATCCTATTTGATTTTCCGTTGCTTGGGGACAAGCAACAATTTAAGTTTGGTGTTGTGATGAGCGGATAATTTATACGCTTTTTGGCACTGTTTTTCATAGTTTTTAGTATGTTTTTGTTAGTTTTTACTATTTTTTTATTAGTATTTATGCAATATTCACATTTATGGACTTTACTATGAGCTTTGATTATTTTTTGTAATTTCAGGTATTTTCTGGCTGAAATTGAGGGACCTGAGCAAAAATCTGATTCAGAGGCTGAAAAAGGACTGCAGATGCTGTTGGATTCTGACCTCCCTGCACTCGAAATGGAATTTCTGGAGCTACAAGAACCCAATTGGCGCGCTCTCAATTGATTTGGAAAGTAGACATCCTGGGCTTTCCACTAATAGTCTATACTTTTGCCGAGTTTTGATAACGTAAACCGGCATTTACACTCCCACTTTTTACCATCTTTGTATCACTTTTGATCTATTGATCACGTTTAGGTGGCTGGCTTCATGGCCATGCCTGGACCTTCATCACTTATGTATTTTCAACGGTAGAGTTTCAACACCTCATAGATTAAGGTGTGGAGCTCTGCTGTTCCTCATGAATTAATGCAAAGTACTATTGTTTTTATATTCAATTCAAGCTTATTCTTATTCTAAGATATTCATTCGCACCCAAGAACATGATGAATGTGATGATTATGTGACAATCATCACCATTCTCACCTATGAACGCTTGCCTAACAACAACTTCCATTCTACATGAAAACGAGCTTGAATGCATATCTCTTAGCCTCCATTTCGAAAGATCGGAGTCTTCGTGGTATAAGCTAGAATCAATTGGTAGCATCCTTGAGATCCAGAAAGTCTAAACCTTGTCTGTGGTATTCTGAGTAGGATCTGGGATGGGATGACTGTGACGAGCTTCAAACTCACGAGTGTTGGGCGTAGTGACAGACGCAAAAGGATCAATGGATCCTATTCCAACATGAGTGAGAACCGACAGATGATTAGCCATGCGGTGACAGCGCATTTGGACCATTTTCACTGAGAGGATGGACGGTAGAAATTGACAACGGTGATACCCCAACATACAGCTTGCCATGGAAAGGAGTATGAATGATTGAATGAAGACAGTAGGAAAGCAGAGATTCAGGAGGAACAAAGCATCTCCATACGCTTATCTGAAATCCCACCAATGAATTACATAAGTATTTCTATCTTATTTTATATTTTATTTATATTTTAATTATAAAAACCTCATAACCATTTGAATCTGCATGACTGAGATTTACAAGATGACCATAGCTTGCTTCAAGTCGACAATCTCCAAGGGATCGACCCTTACTCACGTAAGGTTTATTACTTGGACGACCCAGTGCACTTGCTGATTAGTTGTGCGGAGTTGTGAAAAGGAATTGAGATTACAATCGTGCATACCAAGCTTTTGGCGCCATTGAGATCACAATTTTGTACACCAGTGTTGCTTCTGCAAGAGTTTGATATAGAAATAAGAGACAGAAAAGGGACAGAGAACTAAGTAGCTGATCACCTGTCTGATGCCAAGGCATCTTAGGCTAGTTTCACTAGTATTTTTCTGTTAGTTTTAGTGGTTTTATGCATTTTCTTGAGCTTAAAGTAACCAAGAATGGTTAAAAGAATAACAAAGCAATGAACCATCCAAACAATATGGTTTTGATGCAAATTCCATGAGTTTTAGTTATATTACTTGAATGCTATGAATGGAAGATTTCTCATGAAATTTTGCAAGACTTTGATGCATTTGTTTGGATGATTTCAGGGAAGAAGAGGCTAAGCAAGGAAGCAACAAAATCAATAAAGGAAGCTTGAATATCACATGTGGAGTTTAAGTTCCAGTTTAAGCCTAAACTGGAGCTTAAACGCCAGAATCATGAAGGATAAGAAATGCTGGAATTGAAGTTTAACCTCCAGTTTAACCTTAAACTGGAGGTTAAACGCCAGAATGAAAAGTCCCACCAAAGAAGCATTCCACGTTTAACCTCCAGTTTGACCTCAAACTGGAGGTTAAACCCCAGAATGATAATGCCACTCAGGAAGGAGTTCCACGTTTAACCTCCAGTTTGACCTCAAACTGGAGGTTAAACGCCAGAATGGGAAAAGCACCAGGGAGCCATTTCCACGTTTAAGCTCCAGTTTGACCTCAAACTGGAGCTTAAACGTGTTCGACAGATTTTCTCCTCCAGGGTTGCTCTCTCCATTTCCACGTTTAAGCTCCAGTTTGACCTCAAACTGGAGCTTAAACGTGTTCGACACCTCCAGGGCTACCCTTCTAAGCTTCCACGTTTAACCTCCAGTTTAACCTTAAACTGGAGGTTAAACGTGTTCGACCTCTAGGATGCTTCCTTCCATTCCCACGTTTAACCTCCAGTTTAACCTTAAACTGGAGGTTAAACGTGTTCGACCTCCAGGGCTGCCCTTCCTTTATCCACGTTTAAGCTTCAGTTTAACCTTAAACTGAAGCTTAAACGTGTTCGACTACATTACTCTCCAGGGCTGCCTTCTTCCATTTCCACGTTTAAGCTTCAGTTTAACCTTAAACTGAAGCTTAAACGTGCTTCTACAAGAGGCCTCACTGGAAGTATCTGGCGTTTAAGCTGCAGTTCAAGCTTAAACTGCAACTTAAATGCCACTCTTGAAAAAGTTTTCTGGGCCAATAACATTGCGGTTTAAGTTAGTCTTTAAGCACAAACAATAACTTAAACTTACTCTGGTATGAAACCCAATTGAATATCATGGTTTATGGGATTGGGCCTGAAGGATTGATGAGTTTGAAATCTCAATTTATTGAGTCATGTGTCATTATTTGATTATCACTAAGTTGGCTCAATGAATGTTACAGAGTTTGGATCAACAGCCTCATCAAGATTATGGATCATAAACCCAAGGCAAAAGGAAAGCAAGGAGAGGCCTCAAAGCCCAAGAAGCACAACAGAAGCTCAATATAGAAAGTGTATAAATAGGATAGAATTTAAGTTAGAGAGGACTTTTTACTTCACTTTTAGCTAGTTTTCATTTTCTTTGTAATTGAATTCAGAGCTATGACTCACTAAACCCCCTTTCATTGGGTTAGGGAGCTCTATTGTAATTCAATGAATCAATAATAGTTTATCTTCTTCTTCAATCTTTTCTCTTGAATTTTGTTAGAAAGCTTCTCGATCTAATTCCATTGAGTAGTTGTCTTGGGAAAGAAACTACTCATACTTGGAATCCTTCGGAACCTTGGGAAAGGAATGGAGGATTCATGCTAGAGAAGCTTTCTCATAGTGAATTGGATTGGGGTTTGGATGGATATTATGACATGTAATCCTACCAAATTGTGGTTCATGAAACTGTGTGGTATAATCAGTGATCAAGCATCATCTCTTCTAATGAACATTTAAACCAAGGGATTGGGAATTTGTTTGTTTTTAGATAGAATTGGTGAGCCAAGGGATTGGGATCCAATCATATAAGATTGCCAAGCAAAATTCAATGAACGCATTGGTTGAGGAAGAGATAAACATGTTTTGATTCGGAGATCTCAATATCTCCTATAACCCAATGAATTCCCCATTTCTGATTTCCACTTTCTCTTTACATTCTGCTACTCAATTCATGCAATCACCCCCATTCCCTTTTAATTTCAGCAATTTAGTTTCTGCTCTTTAATTCATGCAATTTAAGATTCCGCCATTTCAATTTCTTGTCATTTACTTTTCCCGCCAATTTTACATTCCGCAATACTCATCTCAATCTTGATTCCGCTCAACTAGAACAAACTTCTAATCCGAATTGCTCACTCAACCAATCCTTGTAGGATTCAACCTCACTCTATTGTGAGTTTTTACTTGACGATAACCGGTGCACTTGCCGGAAGGAATTTTACCGATCGTGCAATTTCCTAAATCGTAGCATAACTAGTTTATGTGCATCAAGTTTATGGCGCCGTTGCCGGGGATTGGTTTTCGATTGACAATTCTCCAATTGGAAGCTAACTAGATTGAGCAATTTTCTCTTGCTTTGTTAATTCTGTTCAAGTTACTTGTTGAATTTTAATTTCTACACTCGGTTACATGCTTTCTTTCTTTATGCCTTTAAATTCAAGCAACTAATTCACTGACTCACTAACTGTTTGAATTAATTCCTCAATTGCTCTAACCATACTCTTCCAGTAACCAAGAGTATTTCACTTGATTGTGCTTGTGCTGTGTTCTTGTATGACAGGTAGGAGAGGAGAGACATCAACTCCTCCATATACCGAACCAGAGAGGACCCTTCATAGACTGAGAAGGGAAGCAAGAGGGAAGAGAGTAGTGGGAGAAGAGGAATCTGAAGGAGAATCTGAGGACAATTTTGAAGAAGCTCTAGATCTCAACATGGATAGAGAAGTTCACAACCATGAGAGAGCTGATGGAAACAATGCCATTCCTGAGAGGAGGGTTCTTAGTTCATACATAAACCCAACCTCTGGGAATTGTGGTAGTAGCATCCAGAAACCACCCATTCAGGCCAACAATTTTGAGCTCAAACCACAGCTAATATCACTTGTGGAGAATCATTGTTCATTTGGTGGAAGTGCTAATGAAGATCCCAACCAACATCTCACAAAATTCCTAAGAATTTGTGACACTGTGAAGTCCAATGGAGTCCAGGAAGATGCCTATAAACTGCTTTTGTTCCCATTTTCACTTAGGGACAAAGCAGCTAAGTGGCTGGAATCATTCCCAAGGGGGAGTTTGACAACATGGGATGAGGTGGAAAGCAAGTTTCTGGCACGTTTCTACCCCCCACAAAAGGTCAATAGGCTTCGATCTGAGGTTCAGACTTTTAGACAACAAGATGGTGAAACTCTCTACGAGGCATGGGAGAGATTCAAGGATTTGACAAGGAAATGCCCACCAGACATGTTCCATGACTGGGTGCAATTGCACATTTTCTATGATGGACTCTCTTATGAATCAAGGAAGGCTGTAGACCATTCATCAGGAGGTTCATTGAACAGGAAAAAGACTGTGGAAGAGGCCATTGAAGTGATTGAGACAGTGGCTGAGAATGAGTACTACTATGCATCAGAGAGGCACAACACTAAGGGAGTCATGGAGCTGAACCATGTTGATACAATTCTAGCCCAAAACAAGGTGTTTGCCAAGCAGCTAGCAGAGCTTACCAGGCAATTAGAAACAAAGCAAGTGGCTGCAATACACACACAAGATCAAGAGGAAGTAAGCATTGAAGGAGGTGATTGGGAAGAGGCCAACTATGTGGGAAACCAACAAAGGCAATCATATGATCCACATTCCAACACTTACAACCCAGGCTGGAGAAACCACCCAAACTTTGGGTGGGGAAACCAACAAACCCAACCACAAAACCACAAACCTTACAACCACAACCAACATAACAATTCCACATACCAAAACTCCAACCAAAGATCATACCAAGCCACACAAAACACTTACTCCCAACCACCATATCATGGCCAAATTAATCAACCTACCCAACCTAATCCGAACCAACAATTTCAAGATCAATTGAACCGGATAGAAGGAATGCTTGCAACCATGAGTCAAGACATAACCGAATTGAAGAGCTTCAGGGATGATGTGAGAACTACCTTAAGAAACCATGGTGAAAAACTCAAGAGGATGGAATCTCAAGTAGGAGAGCTATCTCAACAGGCACCCAAATCAACTGCAGTGTTCCCTAGTGACACAGAAAAGAATCCTAAAGGGGAACAAAAGAGAGTAAGATGGGAAGAATGCAAGGCCATCACCATATTGAAGGAAGTCTCAGAAGAAGAAGGAATCAGGCCCTCAGAGCAGGAGCCAGAAATCTTGAAGGAAGGTGTGGAAGAAGCTAAGCAGGAAGGTGAAACTGAGCAAGCCAAGGAATTGCAAAAAGGCATGCTGGAAATATACCAACCAAAAGCACCATTTCCTCAGAAGTTAGGAGGAGGTGAAAAAAGGAAAACCTATTCAAGGTTTCTAGAGACATTTAACTCTCTCCATGTCAATATTCCCTTTCTTGAGATTCTCCATCAAATGCCTACACACATCAAGTATTTAAAGGAATTGTTAAGCAAGAAAAGAGTTTTGAAGGGAGGACAAACGGTAACCATGAACAAAGAATGCAGTGCTCTCATCAAGAAGGACACACTCTCTAAGAAAACGGACCCAGGAAGTTTTCATATCCCTTGCATCATAGGGGAAACAAAAATTGACAGAGGATTCTGTGATCTAGGAGCTAGCATAAATGTGATGCCTCTAACTCTTATGAAAAGGCTACAACTGAATGAGGTGAGATCCACTGATGTAATCATACAACTGGCTGACAAAACTCAGAAGCAAGCTGAAGGGGTAGTTGAAAATGTGCTGGTGAAAGTGGGGGATTATTACTTCCCCACAGACTTTGTCATTGTGGACATGGAGGAAAGCTACTTACACCCTATCATTCTGGGCAGACCATTTCTAGCCACTACTAGAGCGCTCATAGATGTAGAACAAGGAGAGCTAATTCTGAGAATACATGATGAACATCTCATTTTCAAAGTTTTCAAACCTGCATCTGAGCCTGAACCAGAACCTGAAAAGCCTAAGGATGATAGTAGCCATCTGTGTTTGGAGGAAAGTAATCCAGCAGCTGAAACTCTAAAACAGTCCTTGGAAGGCAAACAAGAGTTGCAAGAGTTAAAGCCACAAAAATCAGTGGAAACAGATCAAAAGGATCCTCCTGACATAAGGGTCAATGAAGAAATCCTCAAGAGAAAGGGAAGAGTGATAGGGAGATTGCCAAGAGGGTGGAGAAACAAGAAAATTCCCACTGAAGGTTTTTCTCCGGGAGATAACGTGATATCCAGTCATTATCTGCCAATCCCACCTGGCCTCAAAACCATTCCTTCCCAGCTCCCTTAAGTGTTCACAATCAGGAAAATTCTTTCTATGGAACATTTAGAGGTCATGAATGAATCAAGCGGGGACGTTTTCATAGTGAGAGGAGAAGACGTCAAGCACTACAATCCACCCTAACAAGGGACAACCGTCAAGCTAGTGACGTTAAAGAAGCGCTTCATGGGAGGCAACCCATGTTTTAATACCCTTACTTTTTTTTTTTTTTTGTTTTGTTGTGCATCTAATAAAGCATGGTTTCTTATGCATGAACTTGAATCCTCAGGACAACTGCTGAAAAAGTGCACTAAAAATTGCATGTAAAATGCAATTTGCCTCTAAGTTTGGTGTGCCTGAAGGCACCCCAAAATTTTATTCAAAATGCATTCAATTTTTAGTGCACAACCAAGGATTAAGTTTGGTGTTCCTCTTTGAACACGGTTCATGAAAAGCACAAAGTTCCTCTGGATTTCGAAATTCATGACAAGTACACCATTCGCATGTTTTAATGCTTTGGTTTCAAGTACTTAGGGTAGTAAATTTGTTTAGAATCAAAGAGCCAAGGTGACTATGATTTATTAGAATTAAGCACATTCATTAAGGACAACCAATATGGATTTCATGTCATCAGGAGACTTGACCAAAACACTAAGTTAGGTGTCCAAATAATGAGTGTGCATACATATAGAAGTCACGGCTATAAGCTAATAAAGACAATCATTGATTTACATGTGCAAGTACTATTCATAATGCATATGGACCGAAAAATGATAGCAAACTTGTTTGTTTGTGCAGGTACAAAAGAAAAGACAAAAATGGAGGAAAAAGACAAAGGGAGGCACGGTGCTTGGTCAAAAAGAAAGTTCACAAGTCTTTGAAACTAACACATGGGAAAAGGAAGTTCTGCAAGAAAAGATAGCTACATGTACAACCTAATGCACCCAGAATACTTCCAAGAAAATGAAAAGCAATTCATCCTTCTCCCTAATTCATATATTTACCATCAAGCCACCCTTCACAAACCACCCTAGCCGTCCATTTTTCACTTACAGGCACTATAAAGAACTACTTGAGGAACGAGTTCCACACCACCAAATCTCCTTCATGCACATTTTCTTTCATCATAGCATAACTATCTTTGGCCGAAAATAACCTCCCCACACTTCCAACAACACTTCTTGCTTCACTTTGTCAACTTTAGCTTGTCACTTACCAAAACTAAAGAACCAATGGCAGCTTCATCTAGCCACAAAAGAAGAAAAGACAAGCAACCAATGGAGGAAAACAGGGAATTCGATGCATGGAGATACAGATCAGTTTTCCATGAGATTCAAGCCGAATGGATGAGACCGAAAACGGTACTAGCTGAGGTTCCCTTTGACCTTGAAAAGGATGAGTTCCCAGGTGTTTGGGAAAAGATCAAAAAGAGGAAGTGGGAGCTCCTGACTAAGCCAATCACTAAAATCAACATCAACCTGGTGAAAGAGTTTTATGCAAATGCAGTAAGGGAGGATCCAACCAAGAAACCCACATACAAAAGCTATGTGAGAGGGGCGGAAGTTGACTTCAGTCCCAAAGCAATCATGAAAACTCTTGGCCTGAAAAACATACATTTCAGCCAAGCAAGTTATGAAGAAAGGATGATAGGAGAACCTGACTATGCAACTATTGCTGAAGACCTTTGTGCCATCAGAGCTGAATGGGTGAGAAAAACAAGAGGGGCTCCAAGAGTCTTGAGAAGGGGAGACCTAACACCTGAAGCTAAAGGGTGGTATGCAATAGTTAGGAGATCCATCCTACCCACTGCAAACTCTTCAGAAATAGTCCTTAAAAGAGCCATCTTGCTACATTGCATTATGGTGGGAGGGGAGATCAAAGTTCATAAACTCATTGCTGAACAGATACAAGAGTTTAGTGAGAAAAGTGACCCTGAATCCTGGCTCCACTTCCCTAGCACTATCATTAGACTATGCATCGATGCCCAAGTACCACTTGAGGATGACAGACCTAATTGGCTATATCCTGGATTGGCCATAACTGCATACAGAATGACTCTTGGCCCAACTCCTCCAAGACATACAAGAAGAAGAAATGAAGAAGGGCAACAAGTGGAAGCCGAGCAAGAAGCAGAACAAGAAAGACAGGAAGGAGAAGACAGAGAAGAAGAGCAAGAAGAGCAAGCAATTCCAGAAAGAAGACAACGAATTCCTAGAGACCCCATGGATATGAGCAGAATGCAGGAAATCATGGAAGGAATGTCTCAACAATACATGAGGTCTCAGGAGAGACAAGAGGACTTTCACCTAAAAATGATGGATATGCAAAGGAACTTTGAATCAAGATTCTTCGATCTGCAAAGAGAACAGAATTTACACTTACAGGAATCCTTCAGCCACATATGCCAACACCAAGATGCCAATGTCTTGGCAATCAAGGAAGCAACCACTTTACAGAATGCAAGATACTCAGTCCAAGCTGATTACAACATCAGTTCGCAACTCAAGCTTAACTACATAGGGGAACATCTACACAAGATGGACCCAGCATTCCCAGCTTTTGATGAGTATTTCAAAGGGAGGAAAGAAGGAGAAATAAACAAGGCAATGATCCTTGAAAAAGGAGTGGAAGAAACGATGAAAAAGGCTGGATTCTGGAAAAAGCTCATAAGAAAAGACAAAGGAAGCACAAGTGGTCAAAAAGAGGCAGGAAGCAAGAAGAAGCAGGATCCCAAGAATTAAGAAGAACCAAGCAATAAATAAGAGGTGGTCTCGTTCCTTAATAATCAAATGATCATTGGTGGATTGTCTTTATGAGCTTTCTTTCATCATAAGTCATTTAAGTGTTATGTGGAGTTTTTTTTTTTTAGTATGAGTGTCTGTTTATTGCTTTGAATAAAGTGAATGCCTAGATGTTTGGATATAACTTCACCTTCTTAAACGAGTGCTTGCCATGCTTGTTCTGTTTCCAAAAATAAAAGAAAAGTTTGAACAAAAGTAACTTGGCTAAATTAGTGACAAATCAAGTAGAATTAAGTGGTGGTATGCATGCTTGATTGTTAAGTCATATCACTGGAAATAGAGTGTAGAATTATCATTTTTTGTGTAGAAATTGAAAACTGTCTATGGATCTTGATGAATAAATGTCTTTGGCCATGAAAAAGAAAGAAAAAGAAGAAGAAAAAGCCACTGAAAAAGGCAACCAAAAAGCAGAAAAAATTGAGAAAATAAGCTAGGCACCAATGGTTTGAACCTCTGAGACAAATGCCTGTGGTGTTTATGTATTAAGGATATGCTTGGATGAATAGGTTCTGAGGAGTGTTTCAACACTTGGTAACTTGGGTTAATTAACCCGGGATTATCAACCAAAAGTCCATTATCAAGAGCAACCTAAATACAAAACATTTAGTCACACAAAGAGGTGCTGGGCACCAATGTCTCAAGAAGAAATGTGAACTAAAATGCCTAAAGTGGATATGTGTAGTGCACTGATAAGAAAAAGAAAATGCCAAAGGCTTGTGCAACACATGACACTAAGCAAACAAGGAGCAAAGTAGCTCTAAGAACAAGAAAAAGAAAAACAAAGAAGAGAAAAGTGCCAAAGACATAAGAATAACAAGAGGCCATAGCAGAGTTTGATGGATGCAATGAAAAAGTGATAATCTTACCTGATAAGGATGAAAAAAAGTGATGCTGCAACTTTCTGCATAAAACCCTTCTGAGGAACTTCAAATGCTTGCTAATATAGCCAATGTAATTGCTTTCTGTTTCATACTTTCTTCTTAAATAACTCAGGACTTGCTTAGGGACAAGCAAGTATTAAGTTTGGTGTTGTGATGCCAAGGCATCTTAGGCTAGTTTCACTAGTATTTTTCTGTTAGTTTTAGTGGTTTTATGCATTTTCTTGAGCTTAAAGTAACCAAGAATGGTTAAAAGAATAACAAAGCAATGAACCATCCAAACAATATGGTTTTGATGCAAATTCCATGAGTTTTAGTTATATTACTTGAATGCTATGAATGGAAGATTTCTCATGAAATTTTGCAAGACTTTGATGCATTTGTTTGGATGATTTCAGGGAAGAAGAGGCTAAGCAAGGAAGCAACAAAATCAATAAAGGAAGCTTGAATATCACATGTGGAGTTTAAGTTCCAGTTTAAGCCTAAACTGGAGCTTAAACGCCAGAATCATGAAGGATAAGAAATGCTGGAATTGAAGTTTAACCTCCAGTTTAACCTTAAACTGGAGGTTAAACGCCAGAATGAAAAGTCCCACCAAAGAAGCATTCCACGTTTAACCTCCAGTTTGACCTCAAACTGGAGGTTAAACGCCAGAATGATAATGCCACTCAGGAAGGAGTTCCACGTTTAACCTCCAGTTTGACCTCAAACTGGAGGTTAAACGCCAGAATGGGAAAAGCACCAGGGAGCCATTTCCACGTTTAAGCTCCAGTTTGACCTCAAACTGGAGCTTAAACGTGTTCGACAGATTTTCTCCTCCAGGGTTGCTTTCTCCATTTCCACGTTTAAGCTCCAGTTTGACCTCAAACTGGAGCTTAAACGTGTTCGACACCTCCAGGGCTACCCTTCTAAGCTTCCACGTTTAACCTCCAGTTTAACCTTAAACTGGAGGTTAAACGTGTTCGACCTCCAGGATGCTTCCTTCCATTCCCACGTTTAACCTCCAGTTTAACCTTAAACTGGAGGTTAAACGTGTTCGACCTCCAGGGCTGCCCTTCCTTTATCCACGTTTAAGCTTCAGTTTAACCTTAAACTGAAGCTTAAACGTGTTCGACTACATTACTCTCCAGGGCTGCCTTCTTCCATTTCCACGTTTAAGCTTCAGTTTAACCTTAAACTGAAGCTTAAACGTGCTTCTACAAGAGGCCTCACTGGAAGTATCTGGCGTTTAAGCTGCAGTTCAAGCTTAAACTGCAACTTAAACGCCACTCTTGAAAAAGGTTTCTGGGCCAATAACATTGCGGTTTAAGCTAGTCTTTGAGCACAAACAATAACTTAAACTTACTCTGGTATGAAACCCAATTGAATATCATGGTTTATGGGATTGGGCCTGAAGGATTGATGAGTTTGAAATCTCAATTTATTGAGTCATGTGTCATTATTTGATTATCACTAAGTTGGCTCAATGAATGTTACAGAGTTTGGATCAACAGCCTCATCAAGATTATGGATCATAAACCCAAGGCAAAAGGAAAGCAAGGAGAGGCCTCAAAGCCCAAGAAGCACAACAGAAGCTCAATATAGAAAGTGTATAAATAGGATAGAATTTAAGTTAGAGAGGACTTTTTACTTCACTTTTAGCTAGTTTTCATTTTCTTTGTAATTGAATTCAGAGCTATGACTCACTAAACCCCCTTTCATTGGGTTAGGGAGCTCTATTGTAATTCAATGAATCAATAATAGTTTATCTTCTTCTTCAATCTTTTCTCTTGAATTTTGTTAGAAAGCTTCTCGATCTAATTCCATTGAGTAGTTGTCTTGGGAAAGAAACTACTCATACTTGGAATCCTTCGGAACCTTGGGAAAGGAATGGAGGATTCATGCTAGAGAAGCTTTCTCACAGTGAATTGGATTGGGGTTTGGATGGATATTGTGACATGTAATCCTACCAAATTGTGGTTCCCGGATAGAACCAGTAGCAGGAGCGTCTCTCCCTCCTACTGAGATCTCTAAAACCTTTCCGAATGAGCAACTCTTTGCCATTCAGGAAGTACCGTGGTTTGCAGACATTGCAAATTATAAAGCTGTGAGATTCATACCCAAAGAGTACAGTAAGTAGCAAACAAAAAAATTGGTTTCTGATGCAAAGTACTACTTGTGGGATGAACCATACCTCTTTAAGAGATGTGCAAACAGAATAATCGTAGATGTGTGCCTAGAGAGGAGGCACAGAAGATCTTATGGCATTACCATGGATCACAATATGGAGGACATTTCGGAGGTGAGCGAACAGCCACAAAGGTTCTCCAATGTGGCTTCTACTGGCCTACTTGATGACAAGTCATCTTATGCTAGCTTTTCAAGAATTTTTTACTTGTTTCAATAGGTTTTATGCACTTTCTTGCATTGTAAGTAAGTGATTTGGAGTGGATTTGCAGGGTTTTGTTGAATCAATCAACCATCCTTTATTTGACACTAAATCATGATGTTTAAGCTAGAATTAGTTGGTTTTTGAATGAATTATAAACCTTGTGAATTTGGTGATACTTTGATTGGTTGTTTTAATTACTTGTAGGTGAAGAAATGGTGGAAAAAGGAATTATGGGCACGCTTTGAAGATTAAGCACGCTTTGGAACCTTAGGCAACGCTTTTAAAAGCGTGGCCTATGACCATGGAGTCGTGGCATTTAATGATGCCTCATGCATGCATTATTAATAATTAAAGCATGCATGAAGTGGCAACGACATTACTTCGATTTCTAATCTAATTGGCAATGAAAACAAGCTTTACGTTAATTGGCATTATGGATTAATAAAGCCAATGAAATGTATACATGATGCATTTAATTATTATGGCAATGGAAAATGAATGAATGCAACGTTAATGCAATAGTATTATTATTAAAACCATGGAAGCATGCATATAATACTAAGGCGTTAATGGAAGCACTTATTAGTAATGCCATGAACACAAGACCGATGGTGCTACGTTGATTGTCACCACGGAGCGCTCAAGGAATGCTCAATCACAAGGCATCAGCGCTCAATTCCAAGGAGCGCTACGTTAACTTTGTTAACATTTTCGTGGGCTTGGCATAAGAAAAAGCAAAGCGTGACACTAAAAAAATGGGAGCAGCCAGGTTCGAAACAGGAGCCTCAAGCCAAAAAGAAAGGCACCACACCAAGCAATGAAGCAAGCAAGGATCGAACCCATGGACCAAGAGCACGCTACAAGCAATTGGCATGAGGAATAGGCACAAAATGCACTCACCAGGATTCGAAAGTGGAGCTTCATTCTAAGGTAAGGGGCGCTAAGTTAACTTGCCCAACTGAGCGCCACTTTGATGAAGAAATTGGCCAAATTGCAATGACTAAGGCTCGAAAGTGGGAGCTCACTCAAAGCATGAAGCACTGCGTGAACTTACTTAACTGAGCACTACATTGCTATGCAAATGGGCTTGGTTCGAAAGCCTGGGACAAGACATTGGGCACTCAGTTACCTTACTTAACTGAGCGCTCCCCTGGAGCCAGCACCATGATCCATTTTTCAAGCAAAGGGTGCTACGCTTCCTTTCTTAACTGAGCTCTCCTCTGGAAGGTGCCTTGGTCCATTTCCAAATTCAATTGCCAAAACTGGATCCAATTCTTCACCAAATTTGAAAAGCCCACTCCAAATTCTGAAGATCAAAATTAGAAAGTGTATAAGTAGGAGTTAGTTTGATTTGTAGAGGACCTTTACTTCACTTTTGAACTTTCTTTTATTTTCAGTTTTATTTTTAGCTCACTTTTACAATTTTAGCTTTGAATTGGGGAATTGGGATTTAGAGCTGAGTTCTCTCCTCTTTGTTCTTACTTCTACATTTCTTACTTTCTGTTTTGGAATTTTCGATTGAGATTAAAGGAATTCTGTTTCAAATCTTGATCTGAAATCTTTTTGTTCTTCTTCTGCATAATCTTAGTGAATTAAAAATTGAACCTGAGTTTCCTTTACTGCTTTCATCTTCTTTTCTTCTGCAAATTGTTCTCTGTTGGATCATGGAAGGAATTGAGATCTAAACTTGTTTTCTAGTCTCATTGATCCCCTGAGATCTTGAATTTCTTTTATAAATTACACAATTGAGCTGAATTTACTTTTTGTCTTGTTCTTCTCTGAGATTTTCTATTTCTGTTTAGATCTACTGCACTTATTTGATCTTCTACCCCTCTGCTTCATTGCTCTTTACATTCTCTTGCTTCATTTTAAATCTAAACTCCCCAAATCCCTTTTATCTTCAAGCAATTTAAGTTTCTCAGCAATTTAGATTCAAGCAATTTACAATTCTTGCACTTTAAGTTTCAGCTATTTACGTTTCTTGCAATCTATGTTTCAGTCATTTACATTACTTGCTCTTTAAGATTCAGCTCTTTTAATTTCTTGCAATTTAAGTTTCATGCAATTTACTCTTCTGCACTTTAGTTTTCTATAAATTTCCCTTCTCCCTTTTAGTTTCATGCAATTTAGCTTCTGTTGGTTATAATTCACTCAAATCATCAACTGTCTGCTTAACTAAATCAACCATCTAACTAAAATTGCTCAATCCTTCAATCCCTATGTGATCGACCTCACTCTAAGTGAGTTATTACTACTTGATGCGACCCAGTACACTTGCCAGTGAGTTTTGTATTGGGAATCTGATTTCCAATCCATCAAGTTTTTGGCACTGTTGCCGGGGATTGATCTAGATTGACAATGATTAAGTAAGGTAGGGGTCTAGATTAAGCATTTCCTTTTTATTTTTACTAAGCACATTAACTGTTTGACACATTGTGTCAACTAACCCTCTAACTACATTCTGGCATGAGAATATCCAATTTCCATTTGGATTGTTTGTGATTGTGCAGGTCATGAAGGATGAGGAAGAAGTAACCAACAATGCTCAACCAGCAAGGAAGGTGTTGGCCTCTTATACCATTCCCAATCCAAGGCACTGTGAGAGTAGCATACTTACTCCAAATGTCAATGCAAACAACTTTGAATTGAAGCCTCAACTCATCACCTTGGTGCAGAACAACTGTTCTTATAGAGGAGGCCCCTTGGAAGATCCAAACCAGCACCTATCCACCTTTCTAAGGATATGTGACACAGTGACGACCAATGGTATGCATCCCGACATTTACAAGCTGCTGCTATTTTCATTTTCCCCGAGAGACAAAGCTACCTAATGGTTAGAGGCATTTCCAAGAGAAAGCATCAATAATTGGGAGGATCTAGTGAACAAGTTCCTAGACAAGTTCTATCCCCCCCAAAGGATCATCAAGCTGAAAATAGAAGTGCAAACATTCATTCTATTCGATGGAGAGTCATTGTATGATGCCTAAGAGAGATACAAAGCATTAATCAGGAAGTGCCCACCAGAAATATTTAGTGAATGGGATAGACTCCAAAACTTCTATGAAGGATTGACACTGAGAGCTCAAGAAGCTTTAGATTATTCAGCAGGAGGTTCATTGCAACTTCTGAAGACAGCTGAAGAAGCTCAAAACCTCATAGACATAGTGGCAAACAATCAATATTTCTATGCTCATCAAAGACAACGCCAACCAGCTCAAAGGAAAGGAGTATTGGAGTTTGAAGGTGTTGACACTATCTTGGCACAAAACAAACAGATGCACCAACAACTTCAGCAATAAATTGAGATTATGGCCAAGAAAATTAATGGACTGCAAAGTGCTGTAGTAAACACACAAAGCCCATCTCAAACCACACATAGGTGGAATCAATCTGAAGAAAGTTTTGGGACATTCAATTATGATCAACAAAGCCCTGAGCAGGTGCAATACATGAACAACACCTCAAGTTCATTCCAACACAACTTCCATGGTGATGCACATAAGACACCCTGGAGGACTCATTCTAATTTAAGGTGGGGTGAGCATCAGAATCAAGGACAAAGGGACTTCAACTCTGGCAGCCTCAGCAACACAAACAACCAAAGCCATTCATCCAATAATACTAACCAATTCAAAAACCCACAAAACACATACCACCAACCCCATAACAACTCACAAAACCACCAGAATAGCTTTTCCACACCCATATTCTACCCAAAAAATATCCCCGTAGATAATTCAAACAACCTTCAGCAACAACCATCTCATCTCACACAACCATAACCAAATCCAGACTCTCAAAGAATCTCTAGTCTAGAGATATTATGGAGAAACTCATCAAAACTCAAGAGATGGCCAGAAAAGATCAAGAAGTAGCAAGAAAAGATCAAGCCATAACAAGTAAAAACCAAGAAGCTTCAATCAGAAATCTTGAGAGGCTGATGAGCGGATAATTTATACGCTTTTTGGCATTGTTTTTACATAGTTTTTAGTATGATTTGATTAGTTTTTAATATATTTTTATTAGTTTTTAAATAAAAATCACATTTCTGGACTTTACTATGAGTTTGTGTGTTTTACTGTGATTTTCAGGTATTTTCTGGCTGAAATTGAGGGACTTGAGGAAAAATCAGATTTAGAGGCTGAAAAAGGACTGCAGATGTTGTTGGATTCTGACCTCCCTGCACTCAAAGTTGATTTTCTGGAGCTACAGAAGTCTAAATGGCACGCTCTCAATTGCGTTGGATAGTAGTCATCCAGGATTTTCCAGCAATATATAATAGTCCATAGTTTGCCCAGGTTTAGATGACATAAACTGGCGTTCAACGCCAGCTTTCTGGCCTATTCTGGAGTTAAACGCCAGAAACAGGTTGCAAAGCAGAGTTAAACGCCAGAAATAGGTTAGAAACTGGCGTTTAACTCCAAGGAAGACCTCTACACGTGAAAGCTTCAACGCTCAGCCCAAGCACACACCAAGTGGGCCCGGAAGTGGATTTCTGCATCAATTACTTATTTGTGTAACCCTAGTAACTAGTTTTCTATAAATAGAACTTTTTACTATTGTATTTACATCTTGGATCTTTTATCTTTGGATCATTTTGAGATCTCTAGACCTCCATGGGAGGCTGGCTACTCGGCATGTCTATCCTATTTTCACTTATGTATTTTCAACGGTAGAGTTTCTACACACCATAGATTAAGGTGTGGAACTCTGCTGTTCCTCATGAATTAATGCAAAGTACTATTGTTTTTCTATTCAATTCAAGCCTATTTCTTCTCTAAGATATTCATTCGCACACAAGAACTTGATGAATGTGATGATTATGTGACGCTCATCATCATTCTCACTTATGAACGCGTGCTTGACAAACACTTCCGTTCTACATGGAAACAAGCTTGAATGCATATCTCTTAGCCTCTTGATTCACGATCAGAGTCTTCGTGGTATAGGCTAGAAGTATTGGTGGCCATTCTTGAGATCCGAAAAGTCTAAACCTTGTCTGTGGTGTTCCGAGTAGGATCTGGGAAGGGATGGCTATGACGAGCTTCAAACTCGCGAGTGCTGGGCGTAGTGACAGACGCAAAAGGATTACTGAATCCTATTCCAGTATGATCGAGAACTGACAGATGATTAGCCGTGCGGTGACAGCGCATCTTGGACCATTTTCATTGAGAGGACGGGAAGTAGCCATTGACAACGGTGATGCCCTACATACAGCTTGCCATGGAAAGGAGTATGAAGGATTGGATGAAAGAAGTAGGAAAGCGGAGATTCAGAAGGAACAAAGCAACTCCATATGCTTATCTGAAATTCTCACCAATGAATTACATAAGTATCTCTATCTTTATTTTATATTTTATTTATCTTTTAATTATCAAAACTCTATAACCATTTGAATCCGCCTGACTGATATTTACAAGGTGACCATAGCTTGCTTCAAGCCGACAATCTCTGTGAGATCGACCCTTACTCACGTAAGGTTTATTACTTGGACGACCCAGTGCACTTGCTGGTTAGTTGTGTGAAGTTGTGACAAAGAACTAAGATTATGAACGTGTGTATTAAGTTTTTAGCGCCGTTACCAAGGAATGAATGATCACGATTTCGTGCACCAAGTTTTTGGCGCCGTTGCCGGGGATTGTTCGAGTTTGGACAACTGACCGTTCATCTTGTTGCTTAGATTAGGTAATTTTATTTTAATTTTAATCTTTTTGTTTTTATTATTCTTATTTTCAAAAAAAAAAATTTTATTATTATTCTATGTTCTTCAAAATTTTTAAGAATGAAATCTAGAGTTTCAGATGATGCTCTTATCATCACAGCAGTCAGTTGATTCCCATCAATTTGGCTGTTGTATGTAATGTCCTGCTGAAGCTTGTTCTGCCCTGTCTAATCTTTATCAATTCTTAAGTTTGGTGTCAATTGCATCTTTTTAATTTTTCTTAAAATTTTCGAAAACTCATGCATGTATTCTTCATGATCTTCAAGTTGTTCTTGATGAATTTCTTCGTTTGATCTTTAAATTTTTCTTGTTTGGTGTCTTTTCTTGTTTTTCATATGCATTTTCAATTTGTTAGTGTCTAAAGTTTGAAAATTTCTATGTTTGGTGTCTTGCATGTTTTTCTTTTCTTAAAAATTTTCAAAAAAAAAAGTTCTTGGTATTCATCTTGACATTCAAAGTGTTCTTGCATGTATTAGTTGTTTTGATTCATAATTCTTATGTTTTGTTTCAATTTAGTGTTTTTCTCTCTCATCATTAAAAATTCAAAAATAAAAAATATATCTTTCCTTGTTTTACTCATAAATTTCAATTTCAAAATTCTATCTTTTCAAATCTTTTTTTCAAAAATCTAATCTTTTTCATTTATTTTTATATATTTTCAAAATTTTTTTTAAAAATTGATTTTCAAAATCTTTTTCCTATTCTTACTTCATATTTTCGAAAATCTCACTAACATTTAATTTTTAGATTAAAAAATTTCAAGTTGTTACTTGTCTATTAAGAAAGGTTCAATCTTTAAATTTTAAAATCATATCTTTTTGTTTCTTGTTAGTCAAGTAATCAACTTTAATTTTCAAAATCAAATCTTTTTAAATTTCTTTTTCAAATCTTTTTCAAATTAAATTTCAATCACATCTTTTTCAAAATCAATTTCAAAATCTTTTCTAACTTCTTTTCTAACTTCTTATCTTTTTCAAAAATTGATTTTCAAATCTTTTTCAATTAACTACTTGACTTTTTGTTTGATTTTAAAAGTTTACTATTTCAATCATATCTTTTTCAAAACCACCTAACTAATTCTCTCTAATTTTCGAAAATCACCTTCCTCTTTTTCAAAATTCCTTTTTAATTAACTAATTATTTTAAATTTTAATTTAATTTAATTTCTTTTTTCTTTTTAAAATTTTCGAATTCTAACCTTAATTTTAATTTAAAAACAAAAATATTTCTATTTTATTTTATTTAATTTTCAAAAATTCTACTATCTCATGTCCTTCTAATTATTTATTTATCTACTAATACTTCTCTTCTTCTTAAAAATTCGGACCCTCTCCTTCCTTCTGTGTTCGAATTCTTTTCCTCCTCTTCTACTCACATAAAGGAAGCTCTCTACTGTGGCAAAGAGGATCCCTATTATTTTCTATTCTCTTTTTTTTCATATGAGTAGGAACAAGGATAAAAACATTCTTGTTGAAGCTGATCCTGAACCTGAAAGGACTCTGAAGAGGAAGCTAAGGAAAGCTAAAGCATAACTCTCTGAAGAAAATCTGATAGAAATTTTTGAAAAAGAAGGAGACATGACCGAAAATAATAACAATGCAAGGAAGATGCTTGGTGACTTTACTGCACCAAATTCCAATTTACATGGAAGAAGCATCTCAATCCCTGCCATTAGAGCAAACAATTTTGAGCTAAAGCCTCAATTAATTTCTCTGATGCAACAGAACTGCAAGTTTCATGGACTTCCATCAGAAGATCCTTTTCAGTTCTTAACTGAATTTTTGCAGATCTGTGATACTGTTAAGACCAATGGGGTTGATCCCGAGGTCTATAGGCTTATGCTTTTCCCATTTTTTGTAAGAGACAGAGCTAGAATACGGTTGGATTCTGATGAGCGGATAATTTATACGTTTTTTGGCATTGTTTTTACATAGTTTTCAGTATAATTTAGTTAGTTTTTAGTATATTTTTAATAGTTTTTAATTAAAATTCACATTTCTGGACTTTACTATGATTTTGTGTGTTTTTCTGTGATTTTAGGTATTTTCTGGCTGAAATTGAGGGACTTGAGCAAAAATCAGATTCAGAGGTTGAAGAAGGACTGCAGATGTTGTTGGATTCTAACCTCCCTGCACTCAAAGTGAATTTTCTGGAGTTACAGAACTCCAAATGGCGCGCTCTCAATTGCGTTGGAAAGTAGACATCCAGGGCTTCCCAGCAATATATAATATTCCATACTTTGATTAAGGATAGATGACGTAAACTGGCATTGAACGCCAGTTTCATGCTGCCTTCTGGAGTCAAACGCCAGAAACAGGTTGCAAAGTGGAGTTAAACGCCAGAAATAGGTTACAAACTGGCGTTCAACTCCAAGAGAAGCCTCTACACGTGTAAAGCTCAATGCTCAGCCCAAGCACACACCAAGTGGGCCCCAGAAGTGGATTTCTGCATCATTTACTCGTTTCTGTAAACCCTAGTAACTAGTTTAGTATAAATAGAACTTTTTACTATCTTTGTAGAAATCTTTTGATCAGTTTTATGCTATCTTAGACTTTCATGGGGGCTGGCCATTTGACCATGCCTGGACCATTATCACTTATGTATTTTCAAACGGTAGAGTTTCTACACACCATAGATTAAGGTGTGGAGCTCTGCTGTTCCTCATGAATTAATACAAAGTACTACTGTTTTTCTATTCAATTCAAGCTTATTCCTATTCTAAGATATCCATTCGCACCCAAGAACATGATGAATGTGATGATTATGTGACGCTCATCATCATTCTCACTTATGAACGCGTGCCTGACAAACACTTCTGTTCTACATGCAAACAAGCTAGAATGAATATCTCTTGGATATCTAATATAGAGGACCGAGTCCGAGATATTAGAATCTTCGTGGTATAAGTTAGAACCCATGTATGGCCATTCTTGAGATTCGAAAAGTCTAAACCTTGTTTGTGGTATTCCGAGTAGGATCTGGGAAGGGATGGCTGTGACGAGCTTCAAACTCGCGAGTGCTGGGCGTAGTGACAGCGCAAAAGGATAGTAAATCCTATTCCAGTATGATCGAGAACCGACAGATGATTAGCCATGCAGTGACAGCGCATTGGACCATTTTCACAGAGAGGATGGGATGTAGCCATTGACAACGGTGATGCCCTACATATAGCTTGCCATGGAAAGGAGTAGGAATGATTGGATGAAGACAGCAGGAAAGCAGAGGTTCAGAGGAACAAAAGCATCTCTATACGCTTATCTGAAATTCTCACCAATGAATTACATAAGTATCTCTATCCTAATCTATGTTTTATTTATCTTTTAATTGTTAAAACTCTATATCCATTTGAATCCGCCTGACTGAGATTTACAAGGTGACCATAGCTTGCTTCAAGCCGACAATCTCCGTGGGATCGACCCTTACTCACGTAAGGTTTATTACTTGGACGACCCAGTGCACTTGCTGGTCAGTTGTGCGAAGTTGTGACAAAGAATTAAGATTATGAACGTGCGTATAAAGTTTTCAGTGCCGTTACCAAGGAATGGAACCATCACGATTTCTCCGCACCAAGTTTTTGGCGCCGTTGCCGGGGATTGTTCGAGTTTGGACAACTGACGGTTCATCTTGTTGCTCAGATTAGGTAATTTTATTTTAATTTTAAGCTTTTTATTTTTTATTTTTTTATTTTTTATTTTCAAAAAATACAAAAAAAAATTTCTTTTTTTCGTTTTTCCCAATTAATTTTCGAAAAATACAAAAAAACAAAATTTACAAAATCATAAAACCAAAAATATTTTTCATGTTTCTTGCTTGAATCTAGAGTCAACTTTTAAGTTTGGTGTCAATTGCATCTTTTTAATTTTCTAAAAATTTTTTTCGAAAATTTCATGCATTGCATTCTTCATGATCTTCAAGTTGTTCTTGGCCAGTCTTCTTGTTTGATCTTCATATTTTCTTGTTTTGTGTCTTTTCTAGTTTTTCATATGCATTTTCAATTTGTTAGTGTCCATACATGAAAAATTTTTAAGTTTGGTGTCTTGCATGTTTTTCTTTTCTTAAAAATTTTCAAAAATAAGTTCTTGGTGTTCATCTTGACATTCAAAGTGTTCTTGGTGTTCATCTTAACATTCATAGTGTTCTTGCATGCATCATGTGTTTTGATCCAAAATTTTCATGCATTGAGTCTTTGGGTTGTTTTTCTCTTTCTTCATTGAAAATTCAAAAATAAAAAAAAACATATATATCTTTACCTTATTCTTTCATAAATTTTCGAAAATTTGAGTTGACTTTTTCAAAACTTTTTAAAATTTAGTTGTTTCTTATGAGTCAAATCAAATTTTCAATTTAAAAATCTTATCTTTTTCAAATCTTTTTCAAAAATCAAATCTTTTTCATTTTTCTTTCATAATTTTTGAAAATTCTAAAATGATCTTCAAAAATATTTTTCTTATTTTGTTTCATAATTTCAAATCTTTACTAACAATTAATGTGATTAATTCAAAAAAAAATATTAAGTTTGTTACTTGCCTAGTAAGAAAGGTTCAATCTTTAAACTCTAGAATAATATCTTTTTAGTTTCTTGTTAGTCAAGTAATCAACTTTAATTTTTAAAATCAAATCTTTTTAAATTTCCTTTTCAAATCTTTTTCAAATTAAGTTTCAATCACATCTTTTTCAAAATCAATTTCAAAATCTTTTCTAACTTCCTTTCTAACTTCTTACCTTTTTAAAATTGATTTTCAAATTTTTTTTTATCAATTCTATCTTTTTGTTTCAATTATATCTTTTTCAAAGCTACCTAACTAATTATCTCTCTCAAATTTTCGAAAATCCCTTCCCTTTTTTTTTCAAATTTCTTTTTTATTAACTAATTGTTTTAATTTTTAATTTAATTTGATTTCAATTTTAATTTACAAAATTTAACTTTAAATTTTATTTTTAATCTAATTAATTTTCGAAATTCCCTCTCTCTCATCTCCTTCTAATTATTTATTCAATTACTAACACTCCTCTTAATCCAAGAATTCGAACCTATTCCTCACCCTTGTGTTTGGATTCTCCTTCTTCTATTCATATCTTTTTCTACTCACATAAAGGAATCTCTATACTGTAACATAGAGGATTCCATATTTTCTGTTCTCTTCTTTTTTATATGAGCAGGAACAAGGACAAGAACATTCTTGTTGAAGCTGATCCTGAACCTGAAAGAACTCTAAAGAGGAAGCTAAGGGAAGCTAAATCACAACTCTCTGGAGAAAATCTGACAGAGATTTTCGAAAAAGAAGGAGACATGGCCGAAAATAATAACAATGCAAGGAAGATGCTTGGTGACTTTACTGCACCAAATTCCAATTTACATGGAAGAAGCATCTCAATCCCTGCCATTGGAGCAAACAATTTTGAACTTAAGCCTCAATTAGTTTCTCTGATGCAACAGAATTGCAAGTTTCATGGACTTCCATCAGAAGATCCTTTTCAGTTCTTAACTGAATTCTTGTAGATTTGTGATACTGTTAAGACCAATGGGGTTGATCCCGAGGTCTACAGGCTTATGCTTTTCCCGTTTGCTGTAAGAGATAGAGCTAGAGTATGGTTGGACTCTCAACCTAAAGATAGCCTGAAATCTTGGTATAAGCTGGTCACGGCTTTCTTAGCCAAATTCTTTCCTCCTCAAAAGCTTAGTAAGCTTAGAGTGGATGTTCAAACCTTCAAACAGAAAGAAGGTGAATCCCTCTATGAAGCTTGGGAGAGATACAAGGAACTGACCAAAAAGTGTCCTTCTGACATGCTTTCAGAATGGACCATCCTGGACATATTCTATGATGGTCTGTCTAAGTTATCAAAGATGTCACTGGACCATTCTGCAGGTGGATCCATCCACCTAAAGAAAATGCCTGCAGAAGCTCAAGAACTCATTGACATGGTTGCAAATAACCAGTTTATGTACACTTCTGAAAGGAATCATGTGAATAATGGGACGCCTATGAGGAAGAGAGTTCTTGAAATTGATACTCTGAATGCCGTATTGGCTCATAATAAAATATTGACTCAGCAAGTCAATATGATCTCTCAGAGTCTGAATGGATTGAAGGAATCATCCAACAGTACTAAAGAGGCATCTTCTGAAGAACAAGCTTGTGATCCTGAGAACCCTGCAATAGCAGAGGTGAATTAAATGGGTGAACCCTATGGAAACACCTATAATCCCTCATGGAGAAATCATCCAAATTTCTCATGGAAGGATCAACAAAAGCCTCAACAAGGCTTTAGCAATGGTGGAAGAAATAGGTTTAGCAATAGCAAGCCTTTTCCATCATCCACTCAGCAAAATATAGAGAGCTCTGAGCAGGATCCATCTAGCTTAGCAAATATAGTCTCTGATCTATATAAGGCCACTTTAAGTTTCATGAATGAAACGAGATCCTCCATTAGAAATTTGTAGGCACAAGTGGGCCAGCTGAGTAAAAGGGTCACTGAAACCCCTCCCAGTACTCTCCCAAGCAATACAGAAGAAAATCCAAAGAGAGAGTGCAAAGCCATTGATTTAATCACCATGGCCGAACCTACAAGGGAGGGAGAGGACATGAATCCCAATGAGGAAGACCTCCTGGGACATCCAGTGATCAACAAGGAGTTTCCCTCTGAGGAACCAAAGGAATCTGAGACTCATCTAGAGACCATAGAGATTCCATTGAACCTACTTATGCCATTCATGAGCTCTGATGAGTATTCTTCTTCTGAAGAGAATGAAGATGTTACTGAAGAGCAAGTTGCCAAGTACCTTGGTGCAATCATGAAGCTGAATGCCAGATTATTTGGTAATGAGACTCGGGAAGATGAACCCCCCTTGCTCATCAATGAACTAAGTGATCTGGATCAACTGAGATTGCCTCAGAAGAAACAGGATCCTGGAAAGTTCTTAATACCTTGTACCATAGGCACCATGACTTTTGAGAGGGCTCTATGTGACCTTGGATCAGGGATAAACCTCATGCCACTCTCTGTAATAGAGAAACTGGGAATCTTTGAGGTACAAGCTGCCAGAATCTCATTAGAGATGGCAGACAACTCCAGAAAATAGGCTTATGGACAAGTAGAGGACGTGCTAGTAAAGGTTGAAGGCCTTTACATCCCTGCTGATTTCATAATCCTGGATACTGGGAAGGATGAGGATGAATCCATCATCCTTGGAATACCCTTCCTAGCCACAGCAAGAGCTGTGATTGATGTGGATAGAGGAGAATTGATCCTTCAACTGAATGAGGACGACCTTGTGTTTAAAACTCAAGGATCTCCTTCTATAACCATGGAGAGGAAGCATGAAAAGCTTCTCTCACTGCAGAGTCAACCAAAGCCCCCAAAGTCAAACTCTAAGTTTGGTGTTGGGAAGCCACAATCAAACTCTAAGTTTGGTGTTGAACCCCCACATTCAAACTCTAAGTTTGGTGTTGGGAGGTTCCAACCTTACTCTGAACATATGTGAGGCTCCATGAGAGCTCACTGTCAAGCTATTGACATTAAAGAAGCGCTTGTTGGGAGGCAACCCAATGTTATCTAATTATATTTATTTATTTTCCATTGTTATTTTATGTGTTCTTTAGGTTTATGATCATGTAAAGTCACAAAAACTACTGAAAAATCAAAAACAGAATGAAAAATAGAATGAAAAATAGCACACCTTGGAGGAGAACAGTCTGGCATTTAAACACCAGAAACAAGCATCTGTCTGGCGTTTAACGCCAGAAACAGGCACCAAGCTGGCGTTTAACACCAGAAACAAGCATCTACCTAGCGTTAAACGCCAGAAACAAGCTACATTTGGGTGTTTAACGCCAGAAACAGGCAGCAGTCTGGCGTTAAATGCCAGAATTGCACAGCAAGGGCATTTTACATGTTTAAAGGGTGCAGGGATGAAAAATCCTTGACACCTCAGGATCTGTGGACCCCACAGGATCCCCACCTAACCCTATTCTCTCCTCTTCACACCTTTTCATAACTCTCTTCCCCAAATACCCTTCACCAATCACTTCAATCACTCTTTCCCATCACCCCCTCACCACTCACATCCATCTTCTCTTCCCCATAAACCCCACCTACCTTCAAATGCAAAATATTTTCCCTCCCAAACCCAACCCTAAATGGCCAAACCCTAAACCCCTCCCCACTTCTATATAAACCCCTCATTCCTTCTTCTATTTCACACAACACAACCCTATCTTCTTCCACTTGGCCGAAACCTACTCTCTCTCCCTCTCCTCCATTTCTCTTCTTCTTCGACTTCTTTTTTTTCTTCTTTTGCTCGGGGATGAGCAAAAATTTTAAGTTTGGTGTGGTAAAAGCATAGCTTTTTGTTTTTCCATAACCATTTATGGCACCTAAGACCAGAGAAACCTCTAGAAAGAGGAAAGGGAAGGCAATTGCTTCCACCTCTGGGTCATGGAAGATGGAGAGATTCATCTCAAAGGTCCATCAAGACCACTTCTATGAAGTTGTGGCCATGAAGAAAGTTATCCCTGAGGTTCCTTTCAAGCTCAAAGGGAATGAGTATCCGGAGATCCTACTTGAGATTTAAAGAAGAGGTTGGGAAGTTCTCACCAACCCCATTCAACAAATCGGGATCCTAATGGTTCAAGAGTTCTATGTAAACGCATGGATCACAAGGAACCATGATCAAAGTGTGAACCCAAATTCAAAGCATTGGCTTACTATGGTTCGGGGAAAATACTTAGATTTCAGTCCGGAAAATGTAAGGCTGGCGTTCAACTTGCCAATGATGGAAGAGAACGCACACTCCTACACAAGTCTGAAGTTACTATAGACCGGGCCATCATGATCCATAGTATCATGATTGAAGAAGAGGTGGAAGTTCATGTGATTATACCTCAAGAACTCTACAAGGTGGCTAACAAGTCCTCCACTTGGGCAAGGTTAGCCTTTCCTCACCTCATATGCCAACTCTGCAATTCGGCTGGAATTGACATAGAGCGAGATATCCTCATTGAAAAGGATAAGCCCATCACTAAGAAAAGGATGGAGCAAATAAGAGATCATGGACCTCAACATGAGCATGAGGAGATTCCTCACCATGAAATCCCAGAGATGCCTCAGGGGATGAACTTTCCTCCACAGAATTATTGGGAACAAATCAACACTTCCCTAGGAGAATTAAGTTCCAACATAGGACAACTAAGGGTGGAGCATCAAGAGCACTCCATCATTGATGCCAGGGCATCTTGGCCAGTTTCACTGACCTTTTGTTTATTGTTTTTAGGTTAGTTTCATGCATTCTCTTAGGAAATAAGATAGTTTCGGGTAGATATTCACTTACACCTTGATTCAAGCATACATTGTGCATTTTACATTATTTCATGAGGATTTTGCATGAGTTTAGTGACAAATTGTATGCTGCATTACCCATGACTTGTACTAGAACTTTGATGCACTCTATTGCTTGATTTCAGGACCAAAGGAAGCAAGGAATGGGAGGTAACTTGCAAAGTTAATGAGAAAAAGTGATTGCCAATAACGCTCTCGAAGCCATCATTGACCACGTTAAGAGTCACGTTAACTAAGTTAACGTGAACTCTAACGTGGAGAGGGGAAGTTGAGCCAACGTTAGTGACACTTAACATTGTCACTAACGTTGGCAAATGCTCACAAGTGGCCACGTTAGAGTCCATGTTAACTTAGTTAACGTGGCCTCTAACGTTAAAAGGGGGAAGAAACGCCAACGTTAGTGACATTCAACATTGTCACTAACGTTGGCCTAAGGAGAAACATACCACGTTAACTCCCACGTTAACTTGGTTAACGTGGGAGCTAATGTAATAAGCAAGAGTGGTTGACAACGTTAGTGACACCCAACATTGTCACTAATGTTAGAAGCAACCACACAACCCCCCAAGGAGCCACGTTAACTTCCACGTTAACTCAGTTAACGTGGAAGCTAACGATGAGTGAAAGAAACGCCAACGTTAGTGACATTCAACATTGTCACTAACGTTGGGGATGGCTAAGCATGGCCACGTTAGAAGCCACGTTAACCTAGTTAACGTGGACTCTAACGTGAGACATAGGGGCACCTTGGAACGTTAGTGACATTGTTGAGTGTCACTAACGTTCTCGAAGGATGGCAAGCCCACGTTAAAGAGCCACGTTAACTAAGTTAACGTGGGCTCTAACGTGGGAACAAAGGGGGCTTTTCAAAGTTATTGGGAATGTTAAGTCTTAATAACGTGTGCGAAAGACTTAGAGGCAACGTTAGTGGCAACGTTTGTGCCATTAACGTTGAAGTTAACGTGGCTTTTACTTAGGAACGTTAGTGAGAAAGTTGATTGTCACTAACGTTCTCGAACTCATATTTTCACTAAACGTTAACACCCCTAACGTCCTGAGCTAAAGTCTCTGCCCACTTCACACTTTCTCTCTGCAAGTAAAGCCAAGCCCAAATGAAGAAGAGAACTGCTTCAAACTCAAGATCCAAAGGCCCAAGACTTGAAGAGCCAACTAGAAGCTGAGAAAAGTAGTATATATAGGAGTAGCTTTGAATTGTTAAAAGGGAGTTCTGAAAAGTTGGAAAAGAGAACTACTCTCTGTATTTTACCTTCTCTGCATTTTCTAGTTTGATGATGTATTCTCCATCTTTGTTTTCATTTTCTAGAGCTATGAACAACTAAACCCCTTTCATTGGGTTAGGGAGCTCTGTTGTAATTTGATGGATCAATACTAATTTTCATTATTCTTCTTCTATCTTTTCTCTTGATTTTACTTGAAAGCTTTCGATCTTCATCCAATTGGGTAGTTATCTTGGAAAATAAGCTATTCAAACTTGGATCTCTTTTGAACCTTGAAAAAGGAATGAAGAGATCAAGCTAGAAATGCTTTCTCATGCTGGACCAAATTGGGTTTGGATAGGTATGTGACTATAACCCTCTCAATACTTGATTTGGGAAATGCATGTGGTATAATCAGTGACCATACTTCATCTCTTCTCATGAGCAATTGACCAAGGAATTGGCTATTGATCAAGATTTGAGAGATTGAATTTGTAATTCAATCAATTAAGATTGCCAAGGAGATCAATGAGTGCATTGATTGAGGAAGAGATGAAAATGAACTTGATCCGGAGGATTGCAATATCTCCTAAGCCCAATGAACTCCCCATCTCTGATCTTACCCATTCTCTTTAATTTCTGCCATTTACTTTTATGAGCAAATCCCCCATTCCCATTTACAATTCTGCAATTTACTTTCAGTCATTTAATTCCAGTCCTTTAATTCTAGCATTTACTTTTCTGTTATTTACATTCCCGCCATTTTATTTTCTGCAACTCTCAACCCAAATTCTGGATTCGCTTAACTAGAACATTCTTCTGATTAAAGTTGCTTGATCAATCAATCCCTGTGGGATTCGACCTCACTCTATTGTGAGTTTTTACTTGACGACAAATTCGGTACACTTGCCGAAGGAAATTTGTTGAGAGACAGTTTCCACCCGCATCAAGTTTATGGCGCCGTTGCCAAGGATTGATTGTGCATCAACAATGATTAAATTGGAAGATCACTAGATTGAGCATTTTTATTTTGTGAATTTCATTTCTGTTTGAGTGATTTACTTTCTGTTTTAGTTAAACTTCTTCCCTTCCCCCTCTACTCTTTTGTTTTTCTTTGTTATTTTCAATTCTGTGTACTAACCCACTAACTGTTTGATATATTGCATCACCCACAACTAATAGTAATTCTGACAAAAATACTTTCTGCACCTATCTTTTCTTGCTTACACTTAATGGTTGTATGACAGGGAGAAGAAGCGGGGCTTCAACTTTCTTCGATTCTGAACCTGAGAGGACCTTCCTTAGATTAAGGAGGGAGGCAAGAGGAAAGAAAGTGGTTGGTGCTGAGGAAGAAGAGGAATTCTTTGAACCAAACATGGAAGACAACATGGAAAACCATCATGAAGAAGAGGATCACAACCATGGGGGAGGAGGTAGAGCAAATCATGCTGGTGAGGATAGAAGAGTTTTGGGCTCTTACATTAATCCAAACCTAGGCAATTGTGGAAGTAGCATCCAAAAGCCAACAATCCATGCCAACAACTTTGAACTTAAACCACAGCTCATCACCCTTGTTCAGAACAACTGTTCGTTTGGAGGAGGTGTTCAAGAAGACCCCAATCAACATTTAACCACCTTCCTGAGAATATGTGACACAGTGAAGTCTAATGGTGTTCATCCTGACGCCTATAGACTACTCTTATTTCCATTCTCACTCAGGGACAAGGCAGCCAAGTGGCTGGAATCTTTCCCAAGGGAAAGCTTGACAACTTGGAAAGACGTGGTGAACAAATTCTTAGCAAGATTTTACCCTCCTCAACAAATCAATAGGCTGAGAGATGAGGTCCAAACTTTCAGGAAACAAGATGGTGAGACTCTATATGAAGCATGGGAGATGTTTAAAGACCTAACAAGGAGGTGCCCACCAGATATGTTCAACGAATGGGTGCAGCTGCACATTTTCTATGAAGGGCTCTCTTATGAGTCAAAGAAGGCCGTAGACCATTCATCCGGAGGATCTTTGAACAAGAAGAAGACTATTCAGGAAGCCATAGATGTTATTGAAACAGTAGCAGAGAACGACTACTTCTATGCTTCCGAAAGAGGGAACACAAGAGGAGTAATGGAGCTAAACAATGTAGATGCTCTGTTGGCCTAAAACAAGCTCATTACCCAGCAGCTGGCTGACCTCACCAAGAAGATGGAGAGGAACCAAGTAGCAGCAATCTTCACTTCATCAACAACCCAAGAAGGAGTGAATGAAGAAGCAGAGGGTAGTCAGGAGCAAGCCAACTACATTGGGAATTCACCAAGGCAAAACTATGATCCATATTCCAAGACCTACAACCCTGGATGGAGAAACCACCCAAACTTTGGGTGGGGAAGTCAGCAAGATCAAAACCAAGACCAGAGACGTTACAACTCCAACAACAATGCCGCTCACCAATAATTCACACAGAGGACATCTCAACACCCCCACAACAACATTTCTCCACACGCCCATCAAAACCGAAACAGCACATCTGCTCCGAATCAACCATCAATTGATGACAAGCTCTCTAAGATTGATGCCTTACTTGAAGGAATATGCCAAGAGATTCAAGAAAATAAGGTGTTCAAAGAGGAGGTATGAGCCAATATTAAGAACCAGGGAGAGACCATTAGGAAGCTGGAATTCTAGGTGGGATATTTAGCTGAGAAGATTCCCAAACCTACCGATAGCTTCCCAAGTGACACGGAGAAAAACCCCAAAGGAGAAGCAAAGAAAGTAAGATGGGAAGATTGCAAAATGGTCACTACAAGTGATCAAGAGACTGAAGACAAGCAAGGCAAAATTTTTGAACAACTTGAAGACAACTCAACAAAGGAGGAGGATAGAGATCACCAAGAACCAGAAATCTCACAACAAGAGCTGCTGAAGCTCTATGCACCCTTCCCTCAACTGCTCAATGGTGCTGTGGGAAAGAGAATATACTCAAGGTTCCTAGACTTGTTTGCATCTCTGCATGTAAACATACCATTCATCAAGGCAATTCAACAAATGCCTGCATTCATCAAGTATATGAAGGAACTTCTTCCCAGGAAAAGCTCACTCAATGGAGGCCAGACTATAGTGATGAACAAGGAATGTAGTGCCCTTATTCAACCTGAGTTGCCTACAAAAAGAAGAGACCCAGGGAGTTTTCACATCCCTTGTGCCATAGGTGAAACTATGTTTGATGGAGCACTATGTGATTTGGGGGCCAGCATCAACTTACTGCCCTTATCCTTGGTGAAGAGGCTGCAGATCAATGAGATAATGCCCACAGATGTAATCATTAGACTGGCTGACAAAACTCAAAAGCAAGCAATAGGAGTGGTGGAAAATGTGTTGCTAAAGGTTGGGAAATACTTTCTCCCAACAGACTTTGTCATCCTGAACATGGAAGAGAGTCACACTCACCCAATCATATTGGGAAAACCATTCCTAACTACGGCTAGAGCACTTATCGATGTAGAGAAAGGGGAGCTAATATTGAGAATCCATGATGAATGACTCAGCTTTAATATTTTCAAACTCTCACAAGAAACAGATCAAGAGGACAAGGAACTAAGCACAAATGATAATGAGACACTAAAAGAGGAGACAAGCACTGAAGCACAGCCAGTTCATTCTGAGATCTCATTAATTGATAAACAAGGAAAACAGCAATTGCCACAGCTCAAGGAAAAATTGGAGGAACTTAAACCTCTAGAGGCAGGTAAAGACAGCATCACAACTCCTTTAGAAAAAGAGGTCACCGAGGGCAAGGCAACCTCAAAAGAAACAAAGAAGAAGGTACCAAGGAGGTGGAGGAACAAGAAGATCCCTACTAAAGACTTCTCTCCAGGGGATAGAGTTGTCTCAGCTTACTTCCCAGATATTCCCCCTAATCTCCCCACTGTACCATCTCAGTTACCTAAGGTCTTCACTATCAACAGAGTTCTTTCCCTGGAACATGTGGAGATCATTGATCCAACCAATGGATATAAGTCCACAGCAAGAGGGGAGGACTTTAAGCACTACCAACCACCCTGATGAAGGAAAAACGTCAAGCTAGTGACGCTAAAGAAGCGCTTCATGGGAGGCAACCCATGTTTTATATGTTTTTAGAAAATAGTAAAAAAATCAATGTTTATGAATTTCAACCCAAACTTGACAAACACTTGGTGAAACCTTTATCATGCAGTATATAGTGAAGAACAAGTTTGGTGTTCAAAGCAGAACTCCTGGAGCTTTGAACAAAACTTTTCATCACAAGTACTCCAAACTAAGTTTGATGTCACCCCATGGTGCCATCAATCTGCCTATAAGGATACACAAGTAGTTAGTTAGTTGAAATTCATAAATAAACAAACTCTTTTTCTTCTCTTTATCATTCTAGCCGTAGAGTTGATTTTTATAATATTAATTTCCTTATTTTAAATCTTTATAGGAAAAAGGAAAAGAGCATTGAAGGGGATTGATTGGACAATTAAATAGGGGGAGATTCCGCCACTTAATGAAGAACACTACATACATGTCTCAAGAGGGAACGCATAGGGAAACGTTGCCATGCAACATTGGATAAGAAAGACCCTTGAAGACCGAACCAATCACTCTCATTAAGTGATGATCCTTGTCCTTCCTTCATACACAACCCCAACCGTCCATCAAGCAACAATCCTTGCAATCCACACCTTCCATCCACTTATGATCTCCCTATATAAGTGAACCTTAGTGCATGCTCATTTCTCACACTCAAATTCTCACTCTCCACACTTCATACTTTCGGCTTGCTCAACCCCCTTCATCAAACTCTGTCCTAGCCAACCTATTCCTCATCTATCCGTATCCTCCAACCCCCCCTTAAAACAGCAACTCAATTCATGGCATCATCAAGCTCAAAGAGGCAAAAGAGGAAGGAACCCATGGAGAGTGTTCCCTTCGATGAGAAGAGATTCAAAACTGCCTTTTATGAACGTGAATTCGAACGGATAAGGGCCAGAAATATATTGCCAGAGTTAATCTTCCAAATCAATGCAAATGAGTCACCACAAATTCTGGAGAAAATCGAACAGAGTGGGTGGCAATTGCTCACAAGTCCAGAGGGGAAGATCAATGGAAACCTCATCAAAGAATTTTATGCAAATGTAGTAAGAGAAGATAAAACCAAGGCCCTAACCTTCAAAAGTTACGTGAGAGGAAAGGAGGTGGACTTCAGCCCAAATGCCATAACAAGAGCTCTTCACCTGAAATCACCTCATTTTGATGAGGACAATTATCAGGCAAGGATAAGTAGAAACCCTGATAATGATGAGCTCTCAGAGATAGTGTCAGACATCTGTATTATAGCAGCTGACTGGGAAAGGTACACAGATAGGAGACCCAAGTTCATCAAGAGGGGAGACCTGAGCCCTGAAGCCAAGGGGTGGTTTGAACTCGTAAGGAGGTCCATTCTACCAGCTGCAAATAATTCAGAGGTAAACATCAATCGAGCTACTATGGTGCATTGCTTATTACAGGGTGGGGAAATCAATGTGAATGAGCTCATCACTGAGGGGATTCAAGATTCGGCTGAGAAGGTTGATTCAGGTTCCAGGCTTTGGTACCCCAGCACCATTCTCTGCTTATGAAACAAGGCCAAGGTAGTATTTGAGGACAGCAATCCAGACTGGGTGAACCCAGAGAGGCCAGTTACACTCGAGCGATTAGTTTATACTACACCTGCTCAGCAACAAAGAAGACCACAAATAGGGAAACCAAAAGTAAAAAAAAGAGTTCACCAAGAGGAACCTCATCAGGAAGAATATCAACAAGGAGAGTATTATGATCCAGCCAACTTGAACATGAGTCACCTTCTAAGAGCCATTGAGGATCTGGGGATGAGACATATGGAAGGACAAGAGCAAATACTGAACCTTCAGTCCAACTGGCTGAGCCAACAGGAAGCAGGGCAAATACAACAAATGGAGCAACAGCAGGAACACTACTCCCAGCTCACTCAAGCCATCAACCAAGTGAATAAGAGGCAGGAGCTTCAAGAGAAGCACTTGCAAGAACTCAACCAGCGGCAAATAGCCCAAAATAAAAACTTTCAATGAGTTCAGTGTACTCAATGAAGGAAGGCAACTACATAGGGAGGAGTTCTATGTAAACACTCAAGCCAAGTTGAATTACATGTCTAATCAATTGCATCATCTCCACTATGCCATTCCCACATATGATGAGGTCCAAAAAGAATTGGTAGAGCAAGAAGAAGGGAAGGTGAAACAGCAGAAAGAAGCATTAAAGAAGAAGATGGAAGATACTGACTTCTGGAAGAAACTGCTTAGAAAAGGCAAGGGAAGTGGAAGTACAAGCACTCAAGAGAGACACAATGAGGACAAGCAAGGATGGGAGCATGATCATCCACATGAATGACAGGTGGTGCAGTTCTTTTTAGTCCATCATTTTCTATGCTTTAAATAAGGAAGATCTTGTATGAAATAGAACATGCTTCCATGTTAGCTTAAATCTTTTTAAATTCTGTCTTTTAAGTTTTCTTTCTGAAGAAGGTCTCTGTGTGCTAGTCTTTATTTCACTGCATCCTTACTTTACTTACTTGTATGCTTGTCCCTTTTGAATCAAATGAAGAGAGAATGTTTATATTTCAAAAGACCAGAGTAGAGTTCATACTATAGAGTACATTCATGAGTTTGTGGTATGATCATAAGTTAGCTAAGTTGGTTCAACCATAAGGTGGGATGACAACTATCTGGCCTGAATACTTTGCTTTGAATACACTCATGAGACTAAGTATATGACAAGATCCTAATAAGAGAAAGAGAAAAGAATAATGAAAGTGGAAAAACAAAAGAAAAAGAGTAAGCAATAAGGCTAGGCACCAATGGTTTTGATCTTAAGATATGTGTCTGTGGTGTTCCTGTGTGAGGGATCTACTTGGATGAATAAGCTCTTAGGGGTGCTTTATCACTTGGTAACTTGGGTTAACTAACCCGGGATTATCAGCTGAAAGTCCATTATCAAGAGTAACCCTCACCACAGAGCATTTAGTAACCCAAAGAGGTGCTGGACACCAAGGTCTCAAGAAGGAAAATAAATGAACTATATGCTTGTGGTGTGTATGTATGGGGGAGAGACTTGAGGGTAAGTCCTTAGGGGTGCTTCAACACCTAGCACCTTGAACCAACTGGTTCGGGAGTGTTGGCTGAAAGCTTATCTTAAAAAGTTGCCCATTTACAGAGCACTTAGCCTAAGAACACCAATAAGCTCTGAAATGACAATAAAGGGGTCAATGAATAAAAGTCTCATGGGATGTAAGCAAGGTGAGTGTTTTAGGACATGATAAAGGTCTGAAAGCCAGTAAAGGAATGAACCTAAGTTGCAATGCATGAAACCACCATAAAATCAGTGATATGACTTCCACAAGAATGACTCATTGCTCTTGGCATTCAATTCATCATTCTCTTGTTTCAGTACTTGCTTAGGGACAAGCAAGCTTTAAGTTTGCTGTTGTAATGCCAGGGCATCTTGGCCAGTTTCACTGACCTTTTCTTTACTGTTTTTAGGTTAGTTTCATGCATTCTCTTAGGAAATAAGATAGTTTTGGGTAGATATTCACTTACACCTTGATTCAAGCATACATTGTGCATTTTAGATTATTTCATGAGGATTTTGCATGAGTTTAGTGACAAATTGTATGCTGCATTACCCATGACTTGTACTAGAACTTTGTTGCATTCTATTGCTTGATTTCAGGACCAAAGAAAGCAAGGAATGGGAGGTAACTTGCAAAGTTAATGAGAAAAAGTGATTGCCAATAATGCTCTTGAAGCCATCATTGACCACGTTAAGAGTCACGTTAACTAAGTTAACGTGAACTCTAACGTGGAGAGGGAAAGTTGAGCCAACGTTAGTGACACTTAACATTGTCACTAAAGTTGGCAAATGCTCACAAGTGGCCACGTTGGAGTCCACGTTAACTTAGTTAACGTGGCCTCTAACGTTAAAAGGGGGAAGAAACGCCAACGTTAGTGACACCCATCATTGTCACTAACGTTGGAAGCAACCACACAACCCCCCAAGGAGCCACGTTAACTTCCACGTTAACACAGTTAATGTGGAAGCTAACGATGAGTGAAAGAAACGCCAACGTTAGTGACATTCAACATTGTCACTAACGTTGGGATGGCTAAGCATGGCCACGTTAGAAGCCACGTTAACCTAGTTAACGTGGACTCTAACGTGAGACATAGGGGCACCTTGGAACGTTAGTGACAATGTTGAGTGTCACTAACGTTCTCGAAGGATGGCAAGCCCACGTTAAAGAGCCACGTTAACTAAGTTAACGTGGGCTCTAACGTGGGAACAAAGGGGGCTTTTCAAAGTTATTTGGAATGTTAAGTCTCAATAACGTGTGCGAAAGACTTAGAGGCAACGTTAGTGGCAATGTTTGTGCCACTAACATTGAAGTTAACGTGGCTTTTACTTAGGAACGTTAGTGAGAAAGTTGATTGTCACTAACGTTCTCGAACTCATATTTTCACTAAACGTTAACACCCCTAACGTCTTGAGCTAAAGTCTCTTCCCACTTCACACTTTCTCTCTGCAAGTAAAGCCAAGCCCAAATGAAGAAGAGAACTGCTTCAAACTCAAGATCCAAAGGCCCAAGACTTGAAGAGCCAACTAGAAGCTGAGAAAAGTAGTATATATAGGAGTAGCTTTGAATTGTTAAAAGGGAGTTCTGAAAAGTTGGAAAAGAGAACTACTCTCTGTATTTTACCTTCTCTGCATTTTCTAGTTTGATGATGTATTCTCCATTTTTGTTTTCATTTTCTAGAGCTATGAACAACTAAACCCCTTTCATTGGGTTAGGGAGCTCTGTTGTAATTTGATGGATCAATACTAATTTTCATTATTCTTCTTCTATCTTTTCTCTTGATTTTACTTGAAAGCTTTCGATCTTCATCCAATTGGGTAGTTATCTTGGAAAATAAGCTATTCAAACTTGGATCTCTTTTGAACCTTGAAAGAGGTATGAAGAGATCAAGCTAGAAATGCTTTCTCATGCTGGACCAAATTGGGTTTGGATGGGTATGTGACTATAACCCTCTCAATACTTGATTTGGGAAATGCATGTGGTATAATCAGTGACCATACTTCATCTCTTCTCATGAGCAATTGACCAAGGAATTGGCTATTGATCAAGATTTGAGAGATTGAATTTGTAATTCAATCAATTAAGATTGCCAAGGAGATCAATGAGTGCATTGATTGAGGAAGAGATGAAAATGAACTTGATCCGGAGGATTGTAATATCTCCTAAGCCCAATGAACTCCCCATCTCTGATCTTACCCATTCTCTTTAATTTCTGCCATTTACTTTTATGAGCGAATCCCCCATTCCCATTTACAATTCTGCAATTTGCTTTCAGTCATTTACTTCCAGTCCTTTAATTCTAGCATTTACTTTCCTGTTATTTACATTCCCGCCATTATATTTTCTGCAACTCTCAACCCAAATTCTGGATTCGCTCAACTAGAACATTCTTCTGATTAAAGTTGCTTGATCAATCAATCCCTGTGTGATTCGACCTCACTCTATTGTGAGTTTTTACTTGACGACAAATTCGGTACACTTGCCGAAGGAAATTTGTTGAGAGACAGTTTCCACCCACATCAATCATCGTCCATGAAATTAGAGAAGATCAAAAAGCTATGAGGGAGGAGCAAGAAAGACAAGGAAGAGACATAGAGGAGCTCAAGAGCACCATTGGTTCTTCAACAAGAGGAAGACACCACCCTCACTAAGGTGGACTCATTCCTTAATCTCCTTGTTTATTTATTTTCCTGTTTTTTGATTTTTGAGCTTTATGTTTTTTTATATTTGTGTCTTATTACATGATCATTAGTGTCTAAGTGTCTATGCCTTAAAGTTATGAATATGAATCCATCACCTCTCTTAAATGAAAACTGTTTTAATTACAAAAGAACATGAAGTACATGGTTTCGAATTCATCCTTGAAACTAGTTTAATTATTTTGATGTGGTGGCAATACTTTTTGTTTTCTGAATGTATGCTTGAACAGTGCATATGTCTTTTGAAGTTTATGTTTATGAATGTTAAATATGTTGGCTCTTGAAGAATAAGGGAAAAGGATAAATGTTATTTGATAATCTGAAAAATCATAAAAATGATTCTTGAAGCAAGAAAAAGCCAAAAGCTCTTTAAACCAAAAGGTAAGAGCAAAAAGCCAATAGCCCTTAAAACCAAAAGGCAAGGGTAAATAAAAAGGATCCAAGGCTTTGCGCATCAGTGGATAGGAGGGCCTAAAGGAATAAAATCCTGGCGTAAGCAGCTGAACCAAGCTGTCCCTAACCATGTGCTTGTGGCGTGAAGGTGTCAAGTAAAAACTTGAGACTGAGCGGTTAAAGTCAAGGTCCAAAGCAAAAATAAGAGTGTGCTTAAGAACCCTGTACACCTCTAATTAGGGACTTTAGCAAAGCTGAGTCACAATCTGAAAAGGTTCACCCAGTTATGTGTCTGTGGCATTTATGTATCCGGTGGTAATACTGGAAAACAAAGTGCTTAGGGCCACGGCCAAGACTCATAAAGTAGCTATGTTCAAGAATTAACATACTGAACTAGGAGAATCAATAACACTATCTGAATTCTAAATTCCTATAGATGCCAATCATTCTGAGCCACAATGGATAAAGTGAGATGCCAAAACTATTCAAGAGGCAAAAAGCTACAAGTCCTGCTCATCTAATTGGGGCTAAGTTTCATTGATATTTTGAAATTTATAGTATATTTTCTTCTTTTTATCCTATTTATTTTTCAGTTGCTTGGGAACAAGCAACAATTTAAGTTTGGTGTTGTGATGCATTGTTTTTACATAGTTTTCAGTATAATTTAGTTAGTTTTTAGTATATTTTTATTAGTTTTTAATTAAAATTCACATTTTTGGACTTTACTATGAGTTTGTGTGTTTTTCTGTGATTTTAGGTATTTTCTGGCTAAAATTGAGGGACTTGAGCAAAAATCAGATTCAGAGGTTGAAGAAGGACTGCAGATGCTGTTGGATTCTGACCTCCCTGCACTCAAAGTAGATTTTCTGGAGCTACAGAACTTCAAATGGCGCGCTCTCAATTGTGTTGGAAGGTAGACATCCAGGGCTTTCCAGCAATATATAATAGTCCATACTTTGATTAAGGATAGATGACGTAAACTGGCGTTGAACGCCAGTTTCATGCTGCCTTCTGGAGTCAAACGCCAGAAATAGGTTGCAAAGTGGAGTTAAACGCCAGAAACAGGTTACAAACTGGCGTTCAACTCCAAGAGAAGCCTCTACACGTGTAAAGCTCAATGCTCAGCCCAAGCACACACCAAGTGGGCCCCAGAAGTGGATTTCTGCATCATTTACTCGTTTCTGTAAACCCTAGTAACTAGTTTAGTATAAATAGAACCTTTTACTATCTTTGTAGAAATCTTTTGATCAGTTTTATGCTATCTTACACTTTCATGGGGGATGGCCATTCGGCCATGCCTGAACCATTATCACTTATGTATTTTCAAACGGTAGAGTTTCTACACACCATAGATTAAGGTGTGGAGCTCTGCTGTTCCTCATGAATTAATACAAAGTACTACTATTTTTCTATTTAATTCAAGCTTATTCCTATTCTAAGATATCCATTCGCACCCAAGAACATGATGAATGTGATGATTATGTGACGCTCATCATCATTCTCACTTATGAATGCGTGCCTGACAAACACTTTCGTTCTACATGCAAACAAGCTAGAATGAATATCTCTTGGATATCTAATACAGAGGACCGAGTCTGAGATATTAGAATCTTCATGATATTAGAATCTTCGAGATATTAGGATCTTCGTTCTACATACGGTGGTGAATGGTGAAAAGGAGCTTGTGAGTGTGGTGGTTTGAAGTTATGTTGAGAGGGTGGTCCATAAGCACAGGGTGGGACTTGTTGGTGACTATCATGAGGTCCACCATATCTATCAGCTTGGTATGCATTGTAGAATGGTCTTTGTCCATGATATCTTGGAAGGTGTTGTTGCCGGAAGGGTTGATCAGATCCTCTTGGCTCCATCCATCTTTTATTTCTTAGACCTTGATGCATATTCCTGTTATAGCTTCTATTCCCTTCAACATATTCAGAACCAAACTCAAAGAGAGAGGGGTGAGAGTTCATAGTATCTAATAAAAAAATAAAAAGGGAAAAATAAAAACAAATAAACAAATAAAAGAAAAATATTTACAATAACCAATAATAAGGCGCACGTTTGCAGTTCCCCGGCAACAACGCCATTTTGAAGAGAGAACTTTTGCGTGGTCTAGAAATTCACAGATAAATCCTCGTTGCAAGTATAGCTTCTAAACCGACAAAAGTCCTTTCGTACAAACGTTTTGGTTGTCACAAGTAACAAACCCCTTTGAAATTGATAACCGAAGTATTTAACCTCGGGTCGTCTTCTCAAGGAACTGCAGGGAAGTATGTTCTTATTATTGGTTATGAGTTTTGTAAATTGGGTTTTTGAGAGTAGGGGACAAGTAATTTAAATAACAAATAAATTAAATAAATAACTGTAAAATAAACTCTTGGCAAGGTATGAAAATTCGGAAGTCCTATCCTAGTTACTCCTATGAGATTTAGAGTTAATCCTACTTAGTTAACCCTTATGAAAGCAAGAGAAAGTCAAGTGAACTAATTAGTTAGATTTCCCAAGTCCTAGCCAACTCCTAAGGAAAGACTAGAGTTAGTGGAATTCAAGTCAATTAGCAGACATAACCATCAATCGCGATAAGTTCAATAACTCAAGGATTTCCAGTTAATCAATTAAAGCCAAGGATATGAAAAGCTAAATAAGAATTATAAACTGAAATACCTCAAATTATATTAAATAGAATCTTTAAATCTAAACATGAATGGTTCATAAGCCAATTTGGCAATAAAAGTAATTAAAGGAAAGCATTAAAATATCTGAAAGCAAAAGAGAACTAGAAAGTAAAAGGAATATTGAACCTGATAGGGAATTGAAATACTAAATTGAAATAATGAGAAATCCTAATCCTAAAACCTAAGAGAGATGAGAGAACCTCTCCCTCTAAAAACTACATCTAAACTATGAAAAGTGAATAATTGAGGGCCTCCCTGAATGGAGGCATTCTCCCACGTTATAACCTCTAATCTGTGCTTTCTGGACTTGGATCTGGGCTAAAAAGGGTTTCAGAAATCGCTTGGAGCGTTTTCTACAGTTTCTGCTGCGTGGCGTCTGTCACGCGTCCGCGTGGGTCACGCGGTCGCGTCATCTGGAGTTTTCCTTATCACACGTTCACTTCGGTCAAGCGTACGCGTCATCTGTGTTCTGCTTAAGGCGCATGTTCGCGTCAGTCACGCGTTTGCGTCGCTGCTTTTTCGTGCTAGGCATGCGGCCGCATCGTTCATGCATTCGCGTCGCTGCCAGTTTCTACAAAAACTCCATTTTGTGCTTTCCTTCCATTTTCGTATGTTTCCTTTCCATCCTTTAAGTCATTCCTGCCTTAGAAGATCTGAAACTACTCAACACACAAATCACGGCATCGAATGGTAATAAAGGGTGATTAAAATAATTATTTTTAAAGTATAGGAAACATGTTTTTCACATATATCACATAATAAGGAAGGGAAAGTAAAACCATGCAATTTACATGAATAAGTGGGTGAATGGTTGAATAAATCACTTAAATTGAGCACAATATATATCATAAAATATGGCTTTATCAGTGATCATAGCTTGCTTCAAGCCGACAATCTCTGTGGGATCGACCCTTACTCACATAAGGTTTATTACTTGGACGACCCAGTGCACTTGCTGGTTAGTTGTGCGAAGTTGTGACAAAGAACTAAGATTATGAATGTGCATATTAAGTTTTTAGCGCCGTTACCAAGGAATGAACGATCACGATTTCGTGCACCAGAGGCATATGGAACAAATGGCTAAACGAATTACAGAGATGGGTAAGAAGCAATCAAATGCATCCCCTAGTGCCACTCAAGACCACCCAAGGGACAAAGAAAAAGCTACAAAGTGGGAGGAGTGCAAAGCAATCATAGTGGGAAGTGAGGAGGAAGCCACCAATCAGGAAGAACACAACAGAAAAGTTCCACAATAAGAGACAGAAGAGAGAGGTGAAGAGGATAAAAAGACCAAGAATGTAAAAAGATCAGAGAGAAATAAGAACATCCTTGAAACACAACTACAAGAGAAGAAGGAAGGGGTGAAGCCATATATCCCCAAACTTCTATATCCTCAAAGATTCAAGAAAGAGAACGAGGATAAGCAATATTTAAAATTCCTGGACATATTCAAGACACTCAGCATCAATATTCCCTTCTTAGAAGCACTTGAATAGATGCCATTATATACCAAATTTATGAAAGAAGTGCTAACAAAGAAAAGACCCTTGAAGGAAGGACAGATTGTTGAAATGACAATGGAGTGTAGTGCTATTCTCCAAAGAGGTCTACCAGAGAAGAAGGATGATCCTGGAAGGTTTTACATACCTTGTACCTTAAGAAACATAACTATTGATAAATCATTATGTGACCTTGGTGCAAGCATAAACTTGATGCATCTATCTCTTATGAGGAAGCTTCAAATTTTTGAGCTGAAATCTCCTTGAATAGCTCTTCAAATGGCTGACAAATCCATTCAGCAAGCACTTAAAGTTATAGAGAATGTACTGGTAAAAGTGGAAAAATTCCTTCTCCCAGCTGATTTTGTCATCCTGGATATGGAGGAGGACCCTAACACTCCCATCATTCTGGGGAGGCCTTTCCTAGCTACGGGCAAAGCATTGATAGATGTTGAAAAAAGGGAATTGTTGCTAAGACTACATGATGAGCATCTAGCATTTCATGTCTTCAAGACTTTACATGAGCCCACTCAAGAAGAAGAATGCAAGAAGGATAAGGCCAGAGATCATAGCTCAAAGAAGACAATTAAGGAGTCAACTCCAAGGTTTCTAAACCCATGCTTGAAAGAAGTAGAGATAGTGCAACAGACCAAAGAAATCAAGGAGGAACTAGATCCAAAACCCCCAGGTGAGAACCTCGACACTCCAGATAAAGAACCACCAAGGCATGAATTATCTTCTGAGAAAGAAAAGAAGAAAAGACTAAAAGGGTGGAGAAACAAGAAAATCCCCACTGAAGGCTTCTCACCAGGGGATAAAGTGATGTTAAACACCTAACCAATGAAGGTGTGTCCACAAATATCTGAGTACTATACTGTGAACCGGATCCTTTCACTTGAACACCTAGATATCATCAAAGAGGAGACCGGAAGGAAGTTCACAGTAAGAGGAGAAAAGCTAAGGCACTATGATTTTCAGCCTCCATGATCAAAGAACAAGATGTCAAGCTAGTGACATTAAAAGAGCGCTTGTTGGGAGGCAACCTCACCAAAGGTAGTTTTCTTTTCCCAACTATTTCAATAAATAAGGCTAAGTAGCTTTATCTGTATTGCAAGGAGCTAAGTTTGGTGTTGCACACCAGAACAATTTAAGGGAGAATGAAGGATGTTAAGTTTGGTGTTCCACCAAAAATATCATTTAAAAACACATTTTCACCTTCTGCATAAAGGGTTGCTAGCTCGAAGCAATCAGAGAAACTACTTAACCAGTGTCTGTTTTCTAGTTTTTAGTTTTATTGCCTTTAGCAAAGACAAAAGGGTTCACATATGGTTGACTTGATGCATAAGAAACATTGGCAAGGAACTAAGTTTGGTGTTCACGCACCAAACTAAGTTCAAAAGCCCACAAACAATTCATGCATGCTAACCATTTGCCTAAGGGCTTGAGAAACAAGCAATTTCTAAGGATACTGTAGGAAAACATTCAACCTGTGGAGGGGGTCTGCATCATTTTTCAAAGGAAGTACGCTAGAGAGAAATGATGAGGACAGAAGGAAAGCTAAGAGACATTCCCAATAGGTTGTATTGATACTTAATCCTTGTTGCTGTGAAGTATTTTAACTTAGAGTCCCCTATATGTCTTGCTGAATTATCAATTAAGTGTAAGTGTGAATGTTTACTAAGAATGCTAGCCTATATATTGTGCTTGTTATCCATCATTAGCATGAATTTTGTTTTGTTCCTTTCTGCATAAATAAAATAAAAATGTTTGATTTAGAAAAGTGATTGTCCAATGTTATAGAAATTAGAATGACATTCAGTAGAGGTATTTGTTTGATTTAATGGTTAGCTCAAATAACAAAAGCTGCATAATAACATATTCTTTGATATGTGAATTAGTTTGCTGCTATAAAGTTTGTTATCAATGAATATCCCTGAGAATGAAGGAAAATAAGAAAGAAAAAGAAAGAGAAAAGCCAATAATTGGCAAAGAAACAAACAATAAGGCTAGACACCCATATCTTGGACCCTAGGACATATGCCTGTGGTGTTTTTGTACATGGATATGCTTAGACAAGTAAGTTCTGAGGAGTATTTCAAAACTTGGCCACTTGTATCAACTGATCTGGGATTGCCAACTTAAAGTCCATTATCAAGAGCAACTTAGTTAGAAAGCATTTAGTAATCCAAAGAGATGCTGGGCATCAATGTTCTTAGGAATAAATTGTGAGCCATGTGTCTGTGGTGAACAAATGTTGAGCAAAATTTAGCCAAAAGGCTGCTGCAACATTTGCCACCAAGCCTTCATTAAAGAATAAGCTTCCTAAGCAAAGTAAAGAAAGGAAAAGCTAGCAAGGGATCAAGCAAAAGTAAGGAATTATAGCAGCAACTCTAATGAACCTTTAAGGAAACATTTCTTATCTATCAGCAAAGAATAAATGAGCTACATTTGTCTGCATAAAACCCCATGAACCAAGTTCAATTATCTACTAAATAAGGACATGCATACTTCTCTGCTTCATTTCATTTCCACTTATGTTTAGTGCTTGCTTGGGGAGAAGAAAGGTTTAAGTTTGGTGTTGTGATGACAAGTCATCTTATGCTAGCTTTTCAAGCATTTTTCATTTGTTTCAATAAGTTTTATGCACTTTCTTGCATTGTAAGTAAGTGACTTGGAGTGGATTTGCATGGTTTTGTTGAATCAATCAACCATCCTTTATTTGACACTAAATCATGAGGTTTAAGCTAGAATTAGTTGGTTTTTGAATGAATTATAAACCTTGTGAATTTGGTGATACTATGATTGGTTGTTTTAATTACTTGTAGGTGATGAAATGGTGGAAAAAGGAATTTTGGGCATGCTTTGAAGATTAAGCACGCTTTAGAACATTAGCCCACGCTTTTAAAAGCGTGGCCCATGACCATGGAGCCGTGGCATTTAATGATGCCTCATGCATGCATTATTAAAAATGAAAGCATGCATGAAGTGGCAACGGCATTACTTTGATTTCTAATCCAATTGGCAATGAAAATAAGCTTTACGTTAATTGGCATTATGGATTAATAAAGCCAATGAAATGTATACATGATGCATTTAATTATTATGCCAATGGAAAATGAATGAATGCAACGTTAATGCACTAGTATTATTATTAAAACTATGGAAGCATGCATATAATACTAAGGCATTAATGGAAGCACTTATTAGTAATGCTATGAACACAAGACCAATGGCGCTACGTTGATTGTCACCACGGAGCGCTCAAGGAATGCTCAATCACAAGGCATCAACGCTAAATTCCAAGGAGCGGTACGTTAACTATGTTAACGTTTTCATGGGCTTGGCACAAGAAAAATCAAAGCGCGACACTAAAAAAATGGGAGCAGCCAGGTTCGAAACAGGAGCCTCAAGCCAAAAAGAAAGGCGCCACACCAAGCAATGAAGCAAGCAAGGATCGAACCCATGGACCAAGAGCACGCTACAAACAATTGGCATGAGGAATGGTCATAAAATGCACTCAACAGGATTCGAAAGTGGAGCTTCATTCTAAGGCAAGGGGCGCTAAGTTAACTTGCCCAACTGAGCGCCACTTTGATGAAGAAATTGGCCAAATTGCAATGACTAAGGCTCGAAAGTGGGAGCTCACTCAAAGCATGAAGCACTGCGTGAACTTACTTAACTGAGCGCTACTTTGCTATGCAAATGGGCTTGGTTCGAAAGCCTGGGACAAGACATTGGGCGCTCAGTTACCTTACTTAACTGAGCACTCCCCTAGAGCCAGCACCATGATCCATTTTTCAAGCAAAGGGTGCTACGCTTCCTTTCTTAACTGAGCGCTCCCCTGGAAGGTGCCTTGGTCCATTTCCAACTTCAATTGCCAAAATTGGATCCAATTCTTCACCAAATTTGAAAAGCCCACTCCAAATTCTGAAGATCAAAATTAGAAAGTGTATAAATAGGAGTTAGTTTTATTTGTAGAGGACCTTTACTTCACTTTTGAACTTTCTTTTATTTTCAGCTTTATTTTTAGCTCACTTTTACAATTTTAGCTTTGAATTAGGGAATTGGGATTGAGAGCTGAGTTCTCTCCTCCTTGTTCTTACTTCTACATTTCTTACTTTCTGTTTTGGAATTTTAGATTGAGATTGAAGGAACTCTGTTTCAAATCTTGATCTGAAATCTTTTTGTTCTTCTTCTGCATAATCTTAGTGAATTGAAAATTGAACCTGAGTTTCCTTTGCTGCTTTCATCTTCTTTTCCTCTGCAAATTGTTCTCTGGTGGATTAAGGAAGGAATTGAGATCTAGACTTATTTTCTAGTCTCATTGATCCCCTGAGATCTTGAATTTCTTTTCTAAATTACACAATTGAGCTGAATTTACTTTCTGTCTTGTTCTTCTCTGAAAATTTCCATTTCTGTTTAGATCTATTGTACTTATTTCATCCTCTACCCTTTGCTTGATTTCTCTTTACATTCTATTGCTTCATTTTAAATCCAAACTCCCCAAATCCCTTTTATCTTCAAGCAATTTAACTTTCTCCGCAATTTAGATTCAAGAAATTTACAATTCTTGTACTTTAAATTTCAGCTATTTACGTTTCTTGAAATCTAAGTTTCAGTCCTTTACATTACTTGCTCTTTAAGATTAAGCTCTTTTACTTTCTTGCAATTTAAGTTTCATGCAATTTACTCTTTTGCACTTTAGTTTTCTATCAATTTCCCCTCTCCCTTTTAGTTTCATGCAATTTAGCTTCTGTTGGTTATAATTCACTCAAATCATCAACTGTCTGCTTAACTAAATCAACCATCTAACTAAAATTGCTCAATCCTTCAATCCTTGTGGGATCGACCTCACTCTAAGTGAGTTATTACTACTTGATGCGACCCGGTACACTTGTCGGTGAGTTTAGGTGTTAGAATCCCATTTCCAATCCATCACTACTCTCTATAGAGACTCCTGAAAGTTTGTACATAACTATGACAGTTGCCAGAGAGCTGGTAATCTACTTCACGATTATGCCATGCCTCATCAAGTGATTTTAGAGATTGAGTTATTTGATGTATGGGGTATTGACTTCATGGGGCCTTTCCCACCATCATATTCAAACACTTATATTCTGGTGGCAGTAGACTATGTATCTAAATAGGTAGAGGCAATTGCAACACCCACTAATGATACTAAGACAGTGATGAAGTTCCTCCAGAAGCATATTTTTAGCAGGTTCGGTGTCCCTGGGCTACTGATTAGTGATGGAGACACTCATTTCTGTAATAAATAGCTTGACTCTGCTCTGGTCCGATATGGAATTAACCACGAAGTGGTGACTCCATTTCATCCACAGACAAATGGGCAGGCTGAAGTCTCAAATAGAGAACTCAAACGAATCCTGGAACGGACTGTAAGTACCCGTAGAAGGGATTGGGCAAGAAGTCTAGATGACACTCTGTGGGCATACAAAATCGCATTCAAGACTCCTATAGGGACCTCTCCATACCAGCTTGTGTATGAAAAAGCCTGTCATCTGCCAATGGAACTAGAACACAAGGCCTACTAGGCAACCAGGTTCCTAAAACTTAATACTAAGGTGGCTGGAGAGAAAAGATTACTCCAGTTGAATGAGCTGGAGGAGTTCAGACTCAATGCTTTCGAAAATGCTAAAATTTACAAGGAGAAAGCAAAAAAGTGGCATGACAGAAAGCTGTCATCTAGAGTCTTTGAGCCAGGACAGAAGGTTCTGCTGTTTAACTCTAGGCTCAAATTGTTCCCTGGGAAATTGAAATCCCGGTGGAAAAGACCATATGTGATTACAAGTGTGTCACCATATGGATATGTAGAGCTTTAGGATACTGACTCTGACAAAAAGTTCATTGTTAATGGACAGAGAGTCAAGCATTATCTTGAAGGCAATGTTGAGCAAAAATGCTCAAAACTGAGACTAAATTAAAGCTCAGTAAAGTCCAGCTAAATACAGTAAAGAAGTGCTTATTAGGAGGCAACCCAATCTTATTTATCTATGTTATTTACTTTCTCATTTCATTTTCCATTGTTATTTTATGTTTTCTTTAGGTTAATGATCATGTGGAGTCACAAAAACAGCTGCAGAATTAAAGCGGAATCAAAAACAACATCAAAAATAGCACACCCTGGAGGACAGGCTTACTGGTGTTTAAACGCCAGTAAGGATAGCAGAATGGGCGTTTAACGCCCATGCAGGTAGCATTCTGGGCGTTAAACACCAGAATGGGCAGCATTCTGGGCGTTTAATGCCAGAAATGGCAGCATTCTGGGCGTTTAGAAAAATGCCCAGTAAAGAAAGATTCTTGGCGTTTAACGCCAGCCAGGGTATCTGGCTAGGCATTAAACGCCCAAAGAGGCAGTCAAGTGGGCGTTAAACGCCAGAATGGATAGCATTCTGGGCGTTTAACGCCAGGATGACACAAGGGAGGTAATTTTGTTTCCAATTCGATTTTTTTTCAATTTTTCATGTTTTAATTCATAATTTTTTGCATCAAACATATTTTAAACATTCATCTTTCAATTTCTATTTTCAAAAATTAATAATCTTTCCAATTCTTTTTAATTCTTTTTCAATTCTTTTCAGTTCCTTCCAAAACGTTTTCAAAACATACATATCTTTTCAAATTCTTTTTAACTCTTTTTAATTTTTCTTGTATACATTAATAAGATTTCAAAATTAAATGCATCATTCTTCTTCTACTCCCTTCTATCTTATTTTGCTCGAGGACGAGCAATGCTTTTAAGTTTAGTGTGGAAAAGCTCAGCTTTTTGCTTTCCATAACCACTAATGACACCAAAAGGCCATGAGAGAAGAGCAACAAAGGCAAGGAAGAGACATAGAGGAGCTCAAGAACTCCATTGGTTCTTCAAGAGAAAGAAAAAGCCACCATCACTAAGGTGGACCCGTTCTTTAATCTCCTTGTTTATTTTCTTTTCTGTTTTCGATTTTTAGGCTTTATGTTTTGACTATGTTTGTGTCTTCATTACATGATCATTAGTGTTTAGAGTCTATGTCTTAAAGCTATGAAAGTTCCATGAATCTTTCACCTTTCTTAAATGAAAAATGTTTTCTGAAATTGAAAAAGAAGTACATGAATTTCGAAGTCTATCTTGAAAATAGTTTAATTATTTTGATGTGGTGGCAATACTTTTTGTTTTTTAAATGAATGCTTGAACAGTGCATATTTTTTATAGTGAAGTTCATGAATGTTAGAATTGTTGGCTCTTGAAAGAATAATGAAAAAAGAGAAATGTTATTGATAATCTGAAAAATCATAAAATTGATTCTTGAAGCAAGAAAAAGCAATCAAAAACTCAAAGCTTGTGAAAAAAAAAATGAATTGGCGAAAAAGAAAGAAAAAGAACAAGCAAGCAGAAAAAGCCAATAGCTCTTTAAACTAAAAGGCAATGGTAAAAAGGATCCAAGGATTTGAGCCTTGATGGATAGGAGGGCCCAAAGGAATAAAATCCTGGCCTAAGCGGCTAAATCAAGATGTCCCTAACCATGTGCTTGTGGCATGAAGGTGTCAAGTGAAAAACTTGAGACTGAGCGGTTAAAGTCATGGTCCAAAGCAAAAAGAGTGTGCTTAAGAACTCTGGGCACCTCTAACTGGGGATTCTAGCAAAGCTGAGTCACAATCTGAAAAGGTTCACCCAGTTATGTGTCTGTGTCATTTATGTATCCGGTGGTAATATTCACGGCCAAGACTCATAAAGTAGCTGTGTTCAAGAATCAACATTCTGAACTAGGAGAATCAATAACACTATCTGAATTTTGAGTTCCTATGGATGCCAATCATTCTGAACTTCAAAGGATAAAATGAGATGCCAAAACTGTTCAGAGGCAAAAAGCTACCAGTCCCGCTCATCTAATTAAAACTAATCTTCATTGATATTTTTGAAATTTATTGTATTTTATCTTCTTTTTATCCTATTTTGTTTTTAGTTGCTTGGGGACAAGCAACAATTTAAGTTTGGTCTTGTGATGAGCGGATAATTTATACCCTTTTTGGCATTATTTTTAGGTAGTTTTTAGTATGTTTTAGTTACCTTTTATTATATTTTTATTAGTTTTTATGCAAAAATCACATTTCTGGACTTTACTACGAGTTTGTGTGTTTTTCTGTAATTTCAAGTATTTTCTGGCTGAAATTGAGGGACCTGAGCAAAAATCTAAGTGCAGATAGTGCAGAAATCCACTTCTGGGGCCTACTTGGTGTGTGCTTGGGCTGAGCATTGAAGCTTTCACATGTAGAGACTTTTCTTGGAGTTAAACGCCAGCTTTGGTGCCAGTTTGGGCGTTTAACTCCAGCTTTTATGCCAGTTCTGGCGTTTAACGCCAGAATAGGGTAGAAAGTGGGCGTTCAAACGCTAGTTTGCATTATCAAAACTCGGGAAAAGTATGAACTATTATATATTGCTGGAAAGCCCAGGATGTTTACTTTCCAACGCAATTGAGAGCGCGCCAATTGGGTTTCTATAGCTCCAAAAAATCTATTTCGAGTGCAGGGAGGTCAGAATCCAACAACATCTGCAGTCCTTTTTCAGCCTCTGAATCAGATTTTTGCTCAGGTACCTCAATTTCAGCCAGAAAATACCTGAAATCATAGAAAAACATACAAACTCATAGTAAAGTCCATAAATGTGAATTTTTCATAAAAGTAATAAAAACATAGTAAAAACTAACTAAATCATACTAAAAACTACCTAAAAACAATGCCAAAAAGCGTATAAATTATCCGCTCATCACAACACCAAACTTAAATTGTTGCTTGTCCCCAAGCAATTGAGAATCAAATAGAATAAAAAGAAGAGAATATACTATGAATTCCAAAATATCGATGAAACTTAGCCCCAATTAGATGAGCGGGACTAGTAGGATTTTGCCTCTAAACAGTTTTGGCATCTCACTTTATCCTTTGAAGTTTAGAATGATTGGCATCTATAGAAACTCAGATTTTAGAGAGTGTTATTGATTCTCCTAGTTCAGTATGTTGATTCTTCAACACAGCTACTTTATGAGTCTTGGTCGTGGCCCTAAGCACTTTGTTTTCCAGTATTACCACCGGATACATAAATGCCACAGACACATAACTGGGTGAATCTTTTCAGATTGTGACTCAGCTTTGCTAGAGTCCCCAATTAGAGGTGTCCAGGGTTCTTAAGCACACTCTTTTTGCTTTGGATCACGACTTTAACCGCTCAGTCTCAAGCTTTCACTTGACACCTTCACGCCACAAGCACATGGTTAAGGACAGCTTGGTTTAGCTGCTTAGGCCAGGATTTTATTCCTTTGGCCCTCCAATCCATTAATGATCAAAGCCTTGGATCCTTTTTACCATTGTCTTTTAGTTTAAAGGTACTGGCTTTTTGCTCTTGCCTTTTGGTTTAAAGAGCTATTGGCTTTTTCTGCTTGCTTTTCCTTTTTCTTTTTTTTTTCACAAGCTTTGTTCTTCAATGCTTTTTCTTGCTTCAAGAATCAATTTTATGATTTTTCAGGTTATCAATAACATTTCTCCTTTTTCATTATTCTTTCAAGAGCCAACAATTTTAACATTCATAAACTTCACTATAAAAAATATGCACTGTTCAAGCATTCATTCAGAAAATAAAAAGTATTGTCACCACATCAAAATAATTAAACTAATTTCAAGGATGAATTCGAAATCATGTCCTTCTTGTTCTTTTGTAATTAAAAACATTTTTCATTTAAGAAAGTTGATGGATTCATAGGACATTCATAGTTTTAAGACATAGACACTAGTGATCATGTAATAAGACATAAACATAAATAAGCATAGAGAACGAAAACGGAGAAAAATAAATAGACAAGGAGATTAAGGAATGGGTCCACGTTAGTAAGGGTGGCGTCTTCTTCCTCTTGAAGAACCAATGGTGCTCTTAAGCTCCTCTATGTCTCTTCCTTGCCTTTGTTGATCCTCTCTCATAGCTTTTTGATCTTCTCTAATTTCATGGAGGAGGATGGAATGCTCTTGATGCTCCACCCTTAGTTGTCCCATGTTGGAACTTAATTCTCCTAGGGAGGTATTAATTTGCTCCCAATAGTTTTGTGGAGGAAAGTGCATCCCTTGAGGCATCTCAGGGATTTCATGATGAGGAATTTCATGCTCTTGTTGAGGTCCAAGAGTGGGCTCTCTTGTTTGCTCCATCCTCTTTTTAGTAATGGGCTTGTCCTCTTCAATGAGGATGTCTCCCTCTATGACAATCCCAGCCGAATTGCAGAGGTGACAAATGAGGTGAGGAAAGGCTAACCTTGCCAAAGTGAAGGACTTGTCAGCCACCTTGTAAAGTTCTTGAGGTATAATCTCATGAACTTCTACTTCCTCCCAAATCATGATACTATGGATCATGATGGCCCGATCCACAGTTACTTCGAATCAGTTGCTAGTAGGAATGATAGAGCGTTGGATGAACTCCAACCATCCTCTAGCCACAGGCTTAGGCCATGCCTTCTCAATTGAACCGGCTTGACTCTTGAGTCAATTTTCCATTGAGCTCCTTCCACACATATGTCCATGAGGACTTGGTCCAACCTTTGATCAAAGTTGACCCTCCTAGTGTAGGGGCGTGCATTTTCTTGCATCATTGGCAAGTTGAACGCCAACCTTACATTTTCCAGACTGAAATCTAAGTATTTCCCCTGAACCATTGTAAGCCAATTCTTTGTGTTTGGGTTCATACTTTGATCATGGTTTCTAGTGATCCATGCGTTTGCATAGAACTCTTGAACCATTAAGATTCTGACTTGTTGAATAGGATTGGAGAGAACTTCCAATCCTCTTCTTCTAATCTCTTATCCAAAATTAAAAGGTTTGCTTATCCTCAAGTAAAAGAAGAAAGAAAGTAGTAGAAGAAAAAGAAAATGGAGGAGATGGAGGGAGATATATGGTTCGGCCAAGGGGTAGAAGTAGTGGTTGTAATGTGTGAAAATGAAGGAGTGGTGAGGAGTTTATATAGAGGTGGGGGGAGGGTTAGGTTTCGTGTATTAGGGTTGGGTTTGGGAGGGAAAGGATTTTGAATTTGGAGGTAGGTGGTGTTTTAGGGAAAAGTGAATGAGGTGATTGGTGAAGGGTATTTAGGAAGAGATATGGAGGTGATTGGTGAAGGGTATTTGGGGAAGTGTTATGGAAAGGTGTGAAGAGGAGAGAAGAGAGAGGTGGGGTAGGTGGAGATCCTGTGGGGTCCACAGATCCTGATGGGTCAAGGACTTATCATCCCTTAGAGCGCAATTCTGGCATTTAACGCCAGACTGCTGCTTGTTTCTGGCGTTAACGCCAGCTTGATGCTTCTTTCTGGCGTTAAATGCCAGTCTGATGCTTCTTACTGGCGTTTAAACACCAGTAAGCTTATCCTCCATGGTGTGCTATTTTTAATGCTGTTTTTCATTCGGTTTTTGACTTTTTAGTTGTTTTTGTGACTTCACATGATCATCAATCTACAGAAAACATAAAATAACAATGGAAAATAAATAGATATAATTAAATAACATTGGATTGCCTCCCAATAAGCGCTTCTTTAATGTCAATAGCTTGACAGTGAGCTCTCATGGAGCCTCACAGATAATCAGAGCAGGGTTGGGGCCTCTCAACACCAAACTTAGAGTTTGGTTGTGGCCTCCCAACACCAAACTTAGTGTTTGGTTGTGGCCTCCCAACACCAAACTTAGAGTTTGAATGTGGGGGTTTTGTTTGACTCTGTATTGAGAGAAGCTTTTCATGCTTCCTCTCTATGGTTACAGAAAGAAAACCTTGAGTCTTGAATACAAGGTAGTCCTCATTCAACTTAAGGACCAACTCTCCTCTGTCAACATCAATCACAGCTTTTGCTGTGGCTAGGAAGGGTCTGCCAAGGATGATGGATTCATCCTCATCCTTCCCAGTGTCTAGGATTATGAAATCAGCAGGGGTGTAAAGGCCTTCAACCTTCACTAGCACGTCCTCTACTAGTCCATAAGCCTATTTCATTGATTTGTCTGCCATCTCTAGTGAGATTGTTGTAGCTTGTACCTCAAAGATTCCCAGTTTCTCCATTACAGAGAGTGGCTTGAGGTTTATCCCTGACCTCAGGTCACTTAGAGCCTTCTCAAAGGTCATGGTGCCTATGGTACAAGGTATGAAGAATTTTTTGGGATCCGGTTTCTTCTGAGGTAATGTCAGCCTCATTAATGCATTCAGTTCATTGGTGAACAAGGAGGGTTCATCCTCCCAAGTCTCAGTACCAAATAACTTGGCATTCAGCTTCATGATTGCTCCTAGATATTTAGCAACTTGCTCTTCAGTGATGTCTTCATCCTCTTAAGAGGAAGAATATTCGTCAGAGCTCATGAATGGCAGAAGGAAGTTCAATGGAATCTCTATGGTCTCTGTATGAGCCTCAGATTCCTTTTGTTCCTCAAACAGAAACTCCTTTCTGTCCAGAGGACGTCCCATGAGGCTTTTCTCACTGGGACTCACGTCCTCCTCTCTCTCTCCAGGTTCGGCCATGTTGGTCATGGTTATGGCCTTACACTCTCTTTTTGGGATTTTCTTCTGTTTTGCTTAGGAGAGTATTGTGAGGGGTTTCAATAATCGTCTTACTCAGCTGACACACCTGTGCCTCCAAATTTCTAATGGAGGACCTTGTTTCATTCATGAAACTTAGTGTGGTCTTGGATATATCAGAGACTATGGTTGCCAGGCCAGCATGGCTCTGTTCAGAATTTTCTGTCTGTTCCTGAGAAGATGATGGAAAAGGCATGCTATTGCTAAACCTATTTCTTCCACCATTATTATTGAAGCCTTGTTAAAGCTTCTATTGGTCCTTCCATGACAGATTATAGGTGTTTCCATAGGGTTCTCCCATGTAATTCACCTTTTCCATTGCAGGGTTCTCAGGATCATAAGCTTCTTCTTCAGAAGAAGCTTCTTTAGTACTGTTGGATGCAGCTTGCAATCCATTCAGATTCTGGGAAATCATATTGACTTGCTGAGTCAATATTTTGTTCTGAGCCAATATGGCATTCAGAGTATCAATTTCAAGAACTTCCTTCTTCTGAGGCGTCCCATTGCTCACAAGATTCGTCTGAGAGGGGTACATGAACTGGTTATTTGCAACCATTTCAATGAGTTCCTGAGCTTCTGCAGGGATTTTCAGATGAAGAGATCCTCCTGCAGAATGGTCCAATGACATTTTTGACAACTCAGATAGACCATCATAGAATATACATATGATGCTCCATTCTGGAAGCATGTCAGTAGGACACCTTTTGATCAATTGCTTATATCTTTCCCAAGCTTCATAGAGGGACTCACCTTCCTTCTGTCTGAAGGTTTGGATTTCCACTCTAAGCTTGCTCATCTTTTGAGGTGGAAAGAATTTGGCCAGGAAAGTACTGACCAGCTTTTCCCAAGAGTTCAGACTTTACTTAGGTTGTGAATCCAACCATGTTCTAGCTCTGTCTCTTACAGCAAAAGGGAAAAGCATAAGCCTGTAGACCTCGGGATCAACTCCATTGGTCTTGACAGTGTCACAGATTTGCAAGAATTCAGCTAAGAACTGATGAGGATCTTCCAATGGAAGTCCATGAAACTAGCAATTCTGCTGTATCAGAGAAACTAATTGAGGCTTAAGCTCAAAGTTGTTTGCTCCAATGGCAGGAATTGAGATGCTTCTTCCATAGAAGTTAGAAGAGGGTGTAATAAAGTCACCAAGCATCTTCCTTGCATCTTGATGAGCAGATATTTTATACGCTTTTTGGGGTTAATTTCATATAGATTTTAGTATGTTTTAGTTGGTTTTTAGTTTATTTTCATTAATTTCTAGACAAAATTCATATTTCTGGACTTTACTATGAGTTTGTGTGTTTTTCTGTAATTTCAGGTATTTTCTGGCTGAAATTGAGGGAGCTGAGCAAAAATCTGATTCAGGCTGAAAAAGAACTGCTGATACTATTGGATTCTGACCTCCCTGCACTCAAAATGGATTTTCTGGAGCTACAGAACTCCACATGGCGTGCTTCAAATTGCGTTGGAAAGTAGACATCTAGGGCTTTCCAGAAATATATAATAGTCCATACTTTGCTTAAGGATAGACGACGTAAACTGGCGTTCAACGCCAGCTCTCTGCCCAATTCTGGCGTCTAGCGCCAGAAACACGTTGCAAGTTGGAGTTCAACGTCAGAAAAGGATCCAAAGCTGGCGTTGAATGCCCAAAACAGCCCCAGGCACGTGAAAGCTTTAGTCTCACCCCCAGCACACACCAAGTGGGTCCCAGAAGTGGATTTCTGCACTATCTGTTATAGTTTACTCATTTTCTGTAAACCTAGGTTACTAGTTTAGTATTTAAAAAACTTTTAGAGATTTATTTTGTATCTCATGACATTTTAGATCTAAACTTTGTCCTCTTTGATGGCATGAGTCTCTAAACTCCATTGTTGGGGGGTGAGGAGCTCTGCTGTGTCTCGATGAATTAATGCAAGTATTTCTGTTTTCCATTCAAACATGCGTGTTCCTACCTAAGATATCCATTCGCGCCTAACTATGGAGAAGGCGATGATCAGTGAAACTCAACACCTTCCTCAATCCATGAACGTGTGTCTGACAATCACCTCCGTTCTACATGAGATTGAATGAATATCTCTTAGATTCCTTAATCAGAATCTCCGTGGTATAAGCTAGATTGATGGCGGCATTCATGAGAATCCGGAAAGTCTAAACCTTGTCTGTGGTATTCCGAACAGGATTCTGGGATTGGATGGCTGTGACGAACTTCAAACTCGCGAGTGCTGGGCGTAGTGACAGACGCAAAAGGATAGTAAATCCTATTCCGGTACGACTGAGAACCTACAGATGATTAGCCATGCGGTGACAGCGCAGTTGGACCCTTTTCACTGGAAGGATGGATGGTAGCCATTGACGACGGTGATCCACCTACACACAGCTTGCCATAGGAGGACGTGCGTGCGTGAATCAGAAGACAGAGGAAAGCAGAGATTCTGAAGACAAAGCATCTCCAAAACTCCAACATATTCTCCATTACTGCATAACAAGTAAC